>NW_018128046.1:239338-258597 GCF_001952655.1 Monopterus albus
AACACAGATAAATGCAATTTATTATGAAAGCAATTCAATAAGCAGGAGGCTACAAACCTGTGGGTTCATAAACCATTTAAGAAAAATAAAATAAACAACTTTTCATTTATAAACCTGTTACTTCAACCTCAAACTAGTTTACTGTGAGTTCATCAAAGAGGGAACACATCACACTGAGTAACTTACTAAATCAGATTGTGGATCTCTTATTAAGATACTGAGGAGTTTTACTGACTGGGATCAAATCCATCCCTCATTCAGAAGCAAACAGAATACCCTCAACACATATCATTTTATTATGACACAAGTGAGTCTCTGCTCTGAAATGTCTGGAAATCATTAGCATTTCATAAACTAAACTATTATGTTTCTAAAATGACTACAGGTGTTGTAACTCACTTCTTTGACTCTTGATTCCTTGGAAATTTGCCTCAGACCTACAAAAACCTATCCATGCCATGAGACCAGGGCACTGATGCAGGTCTACAGTAAGAGATACTGTGACGCCAAGAGCTCTTTTCGCATAGAGTGGATTATACCTCTGACCTAGTTATACTCCCTCTGCTACTCAAAAACAGTAAATGTTTGAGGATGAACTATAATTTAATACTTGTGTGAGCTCTTCAAAGGACAATATTCCTATTTTGGTAAAACAGTACAGTAAAAATACAGCTTCCCTTGATCCAGGTGCAACATGTTCTGAATACCAAACTAAGACCCATTACTGCAGTACAAATTGCCTGTTCCCCTCCCCCGTGTCCACACATACACACAAGCACAAGGAAAGATTGCCTGTTCCCCTCCACACATACACACAAGCACAAGGAAATGTTCTGGCACCACTGTCCACACCAGCAGCACTGACCTGCATTTAAGTTTTGCCCAGAAGAAAACTAGTTTCTCCTGGTTGATTGAATTATGACTCTTTAGGGAGGAGGTCAGTGTGTGTGGTTGGGCATACAACGTGTGTGACTTCAACAGACACAGGAGATTGGAGCTCACATCCTGTTTCTTATCCACAACCAAAATTAATTTATTTCAGGCATTTGATGGCTTTGATGTTTCCTGATCCCGATTATTTTGTGCCTACAACTCACCAAACCTTAAACCTGAATTTAACAGATTTTTGGCCATGTGGGGGGCAGCTGGACTCACACTGGCATATTATTGTCTAATCCATTTATATGGCAAGACATTATCATTCATTTGTATTTGTATTTCTGGCCAGAAATCTATACACAAAGTGTGCAAAAATTGATCTTTTTCTGTAGTCAAATGACAACAAAATTAAAGTATATGCTCTGTGCCCTTTTAAATGTTCTAGCTCCTCTGACTTTTAGCTGGTTTCCAAGAAACTAGGGGTCATTTTTGATTTCCATTTGAACTACTGTATATGAAACATCTGTTCTTTTCAAGTGAGAGACATTGCAAAACTACACCCTTTATTATCTTTACAACAGCTTGAATAAACCATCCATTGTTCTGTCTCACATCTTGCCTATTACAATTTACTGTATTGTTCTTTAAGACAAAAAGCTGCAGCACATCTACAATTAATTCAAACTTCTGCTGCATGAATACTAACTAGGAATCCATAACATTCCCATTTAACCTCTGTACTAGCTTTGTGTTAAAATTAAAACTGAAACTCCTTCTAATTACTTTTAGGAATTACACAGCCATTGTCTACCATATATCAGTGCATTGCTGATCCTATATACTGTAGGTTCACTTGACCTCTCATGTAATTTAAACAATGGCTTTTGGTTGTGACTGTGACATTACGCTTTTTTAATTATGTCAATAAAACACACATATTAAGAATGAGCTAATTACTCCAGTTTTTAACAAATTTGAGACTAAAGGGTTTATTCAGCGGTGTGTCCTCGCTCCCTCTCTGTCTGTGTGACTTTGTTCTGGACGCTCCAGTTTTCTCCCATTGTATTGAGAGCCAGCAACTTTAAATTATCCATAGGTGTAAATGTGAAGTGTCAGCCTGGTCACAGAGTGGTAAGCTGCTCACATCCTGCAGATCCCAAATAAGATCAGCTGGTCAGCTGAGTCAGTGGTCACTTCCACTTCTGATGTCTACAGTACATTTAGATTTTGCCTGATGGTGTGAATGTGAATGTCTGTCTCTTCTTTAAATGCACCAATCTGGTGTAGCGTTTGTTGACAGAACACAATACCAGCCAGAATACTAGGATATGAAAGGAACGGATATAAAAGCTAGTTGTAATATTGTCATTTATGCATTTTTTATTATGTGTACATTTTATTGTGCCACTGTTCTCCTCCTTTATTTCTCTTGTAGCCATGTTTGTCTCTACTACTTTTATTTTTACTTGTCACACTGACCCTATTGTCTTTTTGAAGACAAACCATTTAGTTATAAGGGGTATGCTTGGGGTATTTGACCCTAACTGCATTATTTTCTATTATGCATTTTTCTCTTTCTATGCTCAGTTGTGTTTTCTCGTTGTAGAAATGCACTACTAAAATCAATGTAGCCATCCAGTAATGATATCTGGTTGTAACTGACTTGTTAGTTCCAGTCAAAGTCTTGTCATGATCTTTCCACGATTTATAGCGAGGCAAAGATATACACAACATGGCACTGGGAACTTGTCCCAGAGCGTGACATTAAGACGAGCAGCCAGGCTAATGCTTATGTTGTGTTTGCTGCCATTAGTGTTGAGTAATCTGTTCAGCGACAGGCTGTTTTTGAAAAATGAGCAGATGGTTGAGCAGGATGAAGAGAGAAGATTCAAAGCAAAGAACTGTCAGTAGTTTTAAGAGAGTGCACACAAAAAGCAAGGTCTGGTGGGAGAGGATAAGGCCTAATTCATTATCAAAATTACAGACCACAGAATAACAACATAATTTGTTTAATTCAGCATAAAACGTCGCAGTTCTTCAAGGGCCCTTTCAGTGGTGCCTCTGGCCTCCATCTTGAGGCTTTTAGCAATCTATCACATTAAAAAACAGGGAGTAAACACAGCCTCCATTAGAAAACACAGCAGGGAGATGATTGACTGGGCTTAATACAGCTCCTGTCGAACATCATAACCATGAATCATTCAGTTTCCTTTTTACAAATTCCACAGCATCAATGTGATTATATAAACACACATTTGGTACCATTCAGCACACAGACTGTCAGAATCAATAAGCAGACGTTGTTGGTTTTTCCTCACACCACAACAGCTTTCTCGATAGGATGATAGCAGCCCAAGCCCGAGGCACTGACATATTTGTTTCTGCTGTGTCTCTCAATTCTATTGTGCTCTGACAGTCAGTGTGTGTGTGTGGCCTTGTTTCTCTATACTTGCATGGCCCGAAATTTGTGAGTTACTATCTTTGCGGGGGCCGGAATTCTGGTCCCCATTACATAGTTCATCCAATTTTACAAAAAGGATGAGGTGTAAGGTTAGAGCATGTGTCAGCTTTGGTTAAGGTTAGACAAGTAGCAGTTCTGGTTAAGGTTAGGATAAGTCTCCTGGAAATGAATGTAAGTTTATGTAGAGACCCAGTAAGTGATGGAAACAATGGTGTGTGTGTGTGTGTGTGTGTTTCTGCATGTGTGTGACATGCACTCTGTGAGGTTCACTGCCTGAGGCTGCAGGAGGAAGACAGCTCAGATCCATCCGTGAATGAGACAGGGCACATCTGCATATGAAGGTTGCAGAAGCCATGTTTGTTTGTTCTGCTGGGATCCCATGGGTGGACTGATCAAGAATGCCTGTCAGCTGGATTGTGCCAGATAAAGATATGCAGGGCAAAAAAAACCCAACAAAAAAACAAAACAAGTCACTTCTGAATGCAGGCTAGGAAATACTAGTGCCTCAGAACAACAGATGGCCAGGAGACCAGGGTTATTGCTTCTTTATGCTATTGCTTTGGTCAAGAAATACATAAATCAAGGATGTAAAAAGCTGTGTTAGACCTTGAGATAAATGCCACTGCGGTCTGTTCAATCTGCAGGGGTTAAACAGGGTGACAAACGTACACGAAAGAAGGCACACAACCTTTACATCACCACAGACAAGGGACAAAATCTGAACAAATGAGTGGAGAAACATAAATCATGTATTGAAGTCTACCCAGTCGAACACCCATGGGAGTCTTTGGAGTGACGTGTTAGACAGTGCTCTGCACCACCATTGTGACACAACCAAATGATGAAATATCTTTTGAAATAATGGCGATCGCTCCCTCCAGCAGACTTTCACAGACCTGGAGATTCTATGGCAAGCAAGCTGGTGTGGAGTCTAAATTATCACAGCTATAAAACACCTCTATCTGTGTCTTATTAAACTTTGTCAATTCTTTTGCTGATTGTTTTCTCTTTCACTTTCTAAAAATGTCAGAAAGTGTCTGCCAGTAACAGTCTCTTAGGCAGATGATATCAAGTTGCTTATTCTGTCTGTCCAACAATTCAAGAGCAAAAGTGAAATTCAGCTTATAGTTAAAAGGGACAGGGAGGACAGGCTCAGGGAAGACATCATTGTTCTCAGTGTCAGCTTGTGACTGCTGTTCACCTTAATGTTTGCAGTTTGTGTTGCATGAATTTAAAAAAGTGTTCGTCTCGATAACCAAATACAATTTCAGTTCTGTTTTGTCTTTTGTAGACTGTCGCTCATGCATGTTGAGTGCACACATAATTTGGCGTCTGCCAGTTCTGTTAATTGCCTCATGTTGCTTTGAAAACTTGCTTATCAAAGTGTTGATTGCCAGACTTCTTTTATAGCTGACAAATGAGGCTAATTGGCAATCAACTTAATAGGACCCATCTTGGTGGCAGCGGTTGTCATTGGGAGTTGAAGAGCCAAAGTCATTTTGCCCATGAGGTGTTCAAATTAATTTATGCCTTCTGTGAATGTGTGCACTTAGTTCTTGGCAACAACCAAAACTTTTATGTGCTCAGGGCTAAAATAAAAACCAATGTCCTACATCCAGTGAGCTTCTTTCTGAGGCAATGAAAGTCTACATGCTGGTTTACAGCCCATTACTGGAGCCCTGCCAGTGACAGTGGTCTGGGGAAAACCTACTTCAAGACTTTTAACAACATCTTGAAGGGTTACAACAGGCAGAAAGGCTACAACAGGCCATAATAATGGACAATGAGGCATAGCTGAGATTGTCGAGTCTGAATAATGGGAGCGTTTTCAGCACCACGGACAGCACCACTGGACCATGAAGGTGAGAAGAGGCCTCGGAGAGACTCCTGTGTAACAGCACTCACAGTGTCAGTCATTCGTTGCTTTAAGCCTCTAGGCTGACAGAAGCTATGGCTGTGATGACAACTACACCTTTTATTTTGTGGTCCAAACATAGTGGACAACTTTCACTTTGTTGTGTTTTCTCTATTACAGTCCACAATTTCAAACCACAGGCAAATCAGAGTGTCTCTCATGCATGTACTTGATTTGCAGAACATACATTTAACAGTGTTGTAAGAGGGTGAGTTGGGAGCTGAATTTGAAGAAATTCCGTAAAGGTGTTCCTGAAATATCACATTCACGAGAGTGGGACAAACCGATGGGCAGCCCGAGAGCATAATACTTTGAGCCACAACTATCACCAGCACAGATGCATAAAAGCAAAAACATACTAATCATAAATCATGTCTTGTGGTAATTGCAAATAAATGGCCTATAAAACCAATCCGCACTTAAATAGAATGCAGGTTTATAATGTCATACAGCTCCTGGAATACTTTGTCAAGTGTGTGACCTTCTTTATCCAAACCCTCAGTCTGACTCTGCTGAGGTCAATAACAACAACCGCCCGCTGAGTGGGTGAGTAGGTGCTCGATGAGAGTCCACTTTGGTAAAATATCTTTTTTTCCCCCTCATCATTAATAAGTCATGTTGTTCTTTTGCACTTATTACAAATGACACTTGATTATACAAAATTATTGACCAGTTGAAACAAAAGATAATGGAGGCACATCGACTGAAACAGTTACTCAGTGCCATCAGCCTCCTACTCTTCAACCCACTGAGCTTGTGTTTATCTTTTGGTCCAGCTTTTAGACTTGAAAAATAAAATACAGGCAATAAAAGACACTGTGGACTTCAGCCTCTCTTCTGCAACCCGATAAGTGCAGATGCTGTGTCTGGGTCAGCTGGTGAACACGCCACCCCCGAACTGGACACCAGCCACCCCTGAACTGGACATCAATCTTCATTTTATCATGTGGTGCTCTCTATGAATCACATTTGCCTTGTGACTACACACTCTGGCCCTTAAAATAATTCATGTTCCTGTCCTCTCTTCACTGATAACTATGTCTGGGAGGTAAAATACACGAGGAGGAGGAATTTACTGGTCATGAATTTTAGGGAGACACTAAAGGAACAAACTTAACCTACAGAAGAAGACGTTTCTTGATTTTTTTGCACAGATGTAATGAATCTACTTTAGGCTTCTTTTCCACATAATGTGATACAAGCAGATCTACTCCTTTACCTTCCGTTGTCAAGTGACTCAGTCAACCACAACTGACACCAGACTAGAGTGAACTTTCTGCCAGATGCCAAGCAACCTCAGCAGTATATTTTGATTCTGCCTCATGCAGTGTGGTCTTCAGAGCTACCCACAAACATCTTGTCTCTTATCTGCCTCATGATTAAATTGCCTTAAAGTATCATACCCATTTAATTACTGTCATTATCATCAATGAGAAATTACCAGCGCCCAAAACGGCAGGGTTGATTAGGTTTTCAGGGACAAAGAGATTATTTATTTAACTGTGGTCACCTGTGAAGGGATGAGTTAACTTTAGAGTCTGCTCTGCTTATTTAACTGGCTCTGTCATTGCCTTGATGTTTCCTCTGACTCCCTTTACCTTCCTGCTGCCAGTTTGCTTCCCACCACTGCTGTTCTGTCATCTGTCTCTCACTTCCTGACTCTTCTTTTGTTTTTTTTTAATCTCACTGTTGCTCAGTGTTACACATATATCTGCATACTCAGTCTTATCATAGACGGTTTTCCACTGATGTCCTTTCTAATAAACAAACTGTCTTTAGCATTCACTTAATGAACCTGACAGATACTCAGATGCCACTGTTTGACTTAGCAATGTAAGAAAGGCTTTAAAATATCTGCTTCAAGACTGAATAAACTCATGTTGTGTTCATCAAGCTACAACAAATCAGTTCACACATCAAGGGTTCTCCTTGTTTCACTGATTCATTTCTTCTATTTGGATAAAGGTGTCCAAATCAGTGAAATCACCTATTATAGAGAATTGTTTGAAATGAAGACATGCCTTGGATCTTGATCACAAATGACTGAGAACTGCTGCTCAAAGCAAATGGATATTACCTCGAAGAAGAGGGCAATTTTTACGTCAGCAAAATATTCCAGCTAGTGATTTTGTAGTTTTAAATCAGAGAGGCAAAAATAACCACACAGTCTAAAAAGGACTGCTCACTTCTTAGGAGGCACTTGTCCTACGTTGACCCGGATGCAGATGACCTTGCGAGTCTGCAATCCCATGGAGCAGAGCCCCTGACTGTTGCTGCTGGCGTGGGTACTCATGGACATGTTGAGGGATGAAGAAGAAGGGTCTTCAGTACACGGGCCCCAGGGCCCAGTCTGCCAGTGGTAAACTGTACAGGCATGTTCATTACAGTTCCGCACCTCCTGAAGGGCACTGCTGTTTGGGCACAGGGATCCACCTGAAAATACCACAGCAAGAAGCAACACAACAGTTTAGGAAAACAAAATTATTTTCACATATGTGAGAAGTTCAACCTGAACAAATCTTTTTTTTTTTTTTTTTTTTTAAAGATTGAATGTTATGCAATATGAAACAAGGTGCTTGTAGTGTAGGGACAAACCTACAAAGAATTACCAGCTCCATTTAGCTCTGCAGAGCTTTTTAGTGTCTTTTAGCTCATTGTTTTGATTTTACTGTTTTGGTTTACTCCTGTTGCTCTTGTTAATCAGCAGCAACTATTTTCACCAAAAAAGCTAAAAGAAAAAAAAAAACAACTTAATATACCTGCCCAGCAGAAAACAACAGACAAAGTTAATGACTAGAGAACATGGTGGAGCAGCCGGAGTAGGTACTGGACCTGCAGTCATCGAGTGGCTAAACACAACTAATCTACGAGATGTGTAAATAGGCAATAGTTTAGCAACACGTGCCATAACAGAATTACATGTGGTGTACTTATTACACTGCCCACAAGATATTGCAAAAAATAATACTAATTAAATTTTAATACTAATTAAAAGCATATTAATACCAAAATTGGGCACACTGATAATCATAAATCATGATTTAGCATGATCATCACTGTGCCCAATATCCAACCATATCCCAGTTTTAATGCTCTGCACTAGTTTAATGTTCATGGGGAATGTAACCTGAAAATCATTTTCTTTTTCACAAAGAGATGAGAATTGTTAAATAAACACTTTGAGAAGAAGCTGTAAGTGAGCAAGTTTCAAGTTGCTGGAGAGATGTGAGAGCTTGTTTCCCTGGGGCTACACACTGAGGCCCAGGGAAATTGATTTGAATGCAGCTGTTAGATGTTATGTGCTGTGAAAAAGGCACAAGATGTCATTGTCCTACCTTGTTTTTTATTTAACATTATCATTACAGTATAACTAACTCATGCCTAATGTACAGTATATGTGCATTTTGTTTTGCATATATTTTAGCATAATCAGTCCTTTTTCTGTTGCTCAACATCTTTGGGATTAAAAGCAAGTGCTTGTTTTTAGAGGCTGGGCTTCACATATTAGAACCTATAACTCACAGAAACCTCAACTCATGATTATCCTGAAACTGTGGAGGTGTGAGCTGGATTACAGATTTTTGAAGGTGCTGCCCAGAAATCTATTTAAGTCTCAGAAAAGCACGGGTATGAATACGGGTAACTTTTGTCACAAATCTCTGACCTTCTGAAATCACTGAATATCTTAAGTTACCATCTCTGAATGCAGTTGTATGCACCTACATAATGCACATATTAATTTATATTTCCACCAAAATAAAGTATCTGGGCAATATATTTTATCATCAGCGTATGTCTATGACATGGGTTTTATTGGCCACAGAGTGGGATTTTAAGGGCAAACCTTCACACAGCAGTTAACTGACACATTTTCAGTTTACAACAGCATTATAACTGAGGTACAGTAGAATGACTCAATCAAACTCACATTGTCTGTTGTCTGAATATAATGTTGACAGGGACTATATTTGCTAATCATTAACAGAATACATACACAGTATGATTACATATGACAGTATTTACAATGACTGCTCATTTATATCACTTAGTTTATGTCTGCCTGCATTGAGGCCAATGTATTTTTACTACTATTTAATGAAGATATTGGTAACACAAAAATCAAATGTTACAAATATACAAATACCTATACATATGCCCTAGGTTTTTGCATGCAGGCACTTTTGTTCTGTGATGACTGCTTATGCCTATGACATAGTTTTAAATGTTACTGTAAGTCACAGGTCTGACTGTCACTGCATTGCATTGCTGTGTACATCCTCCATCTATTGTTTTCCCAGTTCCTTTTACTCTGCCTCTCTTTGTGCCTGTCTCCCTCTCATTTGTCTTCTGAGGCGACAGTCAGTCAGTCAGTCAGTCAGTTGTTGAGTCGATGAACTGAGAAAGCCCTCTCTCGTTTAGAGTAATTGCCAGCACTTAGGGCTTTCTGCAAAGATTGAGAGGCATCGCAGAACTGTGAGTCCTTCACACCTGTATTTCGCTGCTGGAGTTGACAGAGCGCCAGCTCCATAATGAGCGGCGGTGTACACAGTTGGGCCTGAATCACAAACTGCCAACTCACACATATCTGAACCTACAGTAACTGTTACTGAGAACAACTTCCTTTCTGCTGACTGGGCCAGGCCAGCCCCAGCAGTAGTATGACATGGTGCCTCCAGTGGGTGTGAGCTGTGGCTGAACAATGACCCAGAATAGGTGTATGTTGTATGTTGGACAATGGAGAAAAACAGCCGTAGAGAGAAAAAACAAGCTGGTGTAACAAACAAAGCTGCTAGATTTGATTAATGTCCAGCTTATTCACAAAAAGCTGCAGCAACTACCACTTAGCATGCAACTTGAATATTAATTAGCTCATGGGTGTCAAACAGTAAAAGACATTTAATAAAGTCCCACCATAATCACCATGTAATTAAATGCAGCTATGCTAAATAGGTCAATAATTATGCCTATTAATTTATTAATCATGCAGTTCCATATTTGTGGTTGCATCAGTGTGAACCCTGTGTCAGAGAGCTTTAAAGCTTCGAGTTGTTCCTGTGAGTTTTTTTTTCTTCATTAATATTCACCACTGGAGCTGGAAAATCTGCCAAGAAGCCCAAAATCTAATCAGATAATCGACTCTGCAGGGGGAAGCAGTGGTGGAGAGACAAAGGTTCTTTCAGGTATTGTTGTAGGGTATATGCCTTCATAAAAATGCATGTCTGAATAGACAGCAGAATATAGTTTAATATAGCTTCCTTTTGTATTTATCAACCATTCTGAAACTACTTTGGGTATAACATTTATTTCTAGTCTAAAGTCAAAGATTTACTGAAAAGTTCTGGAAACTTGGGCACCCATGAAAGACCTTTGATAAATACAGATGTTAGGTATGTTAATGTGACAGGTGAGCTATGCAGTACTTTAACTAATACTACTGCAGGACAACAGGAAACCGCTAACACAGTGAAGCTATTTCACACATGACCAACAAGCCTTGGCAGTATTATAACTGCTTGAATAGGTTTGAAATCAATTATTAGCTACCTTAAAGCTGTTATGATAATGTACAAGCTAACCATTTTCATTTTGCTACAAATAGACACAGCTAGAGGTTTAAAGCAGCTACCAGAAAACATTAATTACAAATGTTACCCTCCATCACTGTGATCCACGCCACAACCATGGTAGTGACTGTGAGGAAAGCGCACACTCGGATAAAACAGCAAGATGTTTGGTGACATGACAAACAGAAAGACAGACAGACAAGCACATTTCAGAGACAGATAAAAGAAGGCGTCTGCTGAATAGACAGACTAACAGAAGCAATCACCAGGACAGATAAGCACACTGTTTGCGATGAGGACAAATGCAGATTCAGATAAGTGTGAAATTCAGACATTCAGTGAGTGACAGCAAAGGACGACTAGAACACCCATGACGAAGCCAATATCCAGGCCTCATCTGCATATTTCCATGCACCACGGTGCAGATGACTGCCAGCAGGCGGAGACTCACCTTCTCCGGCGTTGTAGGCCAAAATGGAACGGGTCCTCATCTGTTTGCCTTCGATGGTCTTACTGGAGCAGGTCTGAGAGCAGGTAGACCAGGGGGTCCAGTCACTGAGGACGCAGTCCCTTGAGCAAGGCACCTCACAGGGGACAGGCTCTGGAGCTGGAGAAGACAAGCAGAGACTTCTGTCCACCTCCTCTCCTAAAGAAAAAAGTGACAGAATATAACAAGGTCAAAGCTGAGAGGTAGGAAAGTTTGACAGATGTAAGCTGCTTTTCAAAGCTAAGTAATATTATAGTCATATTTAATACCATCAATTACAAGAAGTTATTACAAGAAAACTGATGCTAAAGCTGAGTTGTAAAATTAGGAAGAAATGCATCTTATAGACTCCATTAACACTTATTACTATTATTAGAAAATGATTGTGTTCTACATTACTACATTAATGCTGTGGGTAAAAATACGCCTAAGAATAGGCTATAATGGTCTCTAATTACTAGTTTTGCCCCTTTATTACCCCACTCGTCTTACTGGGCTGCAGTGTAAACTGCTAAAATTCGTACTGTACACTGGTCTATTTACTATAATGTTACACAAATAAGCACCACTATGATTTATTCACCAAATGTTTTTGTTGTAGTTCCTGACTGTCAAAGAGAGGATGAGATTTGGAGCAGCTGCTTCTTGAAAGGGAGGCACACACCTCCTCATTTCCCAAATATTTCAGGTAAGACATTGGGTAGCCAGATAAAACAGACAACTGGATGAAATGACAGGTGCTTAAAACATGGTGTACTGGACAAAAGATGTTTGACTAGTTTTAATTGAAAGTCAAACTGGTATGTGCCTCGCTGTGTGTGTGTTCTCATACTGCAGTAAGAAAATATTTACCAAATTCCTTAACCGTGTATTTTGTGTGCACTGTACTGTGAGGAAGGGCACATGTGGTATAACAGGTGCCAAGTGTTTACATGCCATTTGAGGATAGGCTGGGTGATAACTTGGGTAATGAGAACACATTTGAAGGCTCAAGGAATGATGTTATCATCTGCACTTCAGTACAGAGACAGTCAGAGCAGCTGGGAGAATGAACAGCTGTGTGTCTTAATTGATGGCACAATGTCAAGCACACAGCCTATTTCCAGTTGTAGAGACAGGCTTGCTTGTTTTCTTAAGACAACTTGGGAAGGATATTCTCCAAACTGGTATCAGTGTTCTTTGATTGCATCATATGTCTGGCGCAGAAAGTGTAAGAAAATGTGCATATGTGACAGGAACAGCAATAAGTAAATGTTTTGTGCAGAAGAAGTTGGATTTTGGGCGGCATGGTGATGCAGTGGTTAGCACTGTCAGTTCACATCAAGAAGGTTCTGGGTTCAAGGCCCAGCCGACCCAGGGCCTTTCTGTGTGGAGTTTGCATGTTATCCCTGTGCCTGCGTGGGTTCTCTCTAGGTACTCCAGCTTCCTCCCACAGTCCAAAGACATACAGCTTAGGTTGATTGGTGACTTTAATTTGGCCACACATGTGAGTGTGTGTGTGGTTGTTTGTCTATATGTCAGCCCTGTGATAGACTGGCGACCTGTCCAGGGTAGACCCTGCCTCTTGGCCAGTGTCAGCTGGGATTACCTCCCCACCCATGACTTTCTTCAGGATAAGTGGCATAGATAATGGATTGAGGGGGCATTGGATTTATTGCCTCAGCAATTCAAACAAATTTTGAGAATTGTTATTTTATGCTACGGAATATTTCTACTCCACTACAGATTAAGATTTGACACAAAGACATGAAAGAAGCTACAATGTAAAAAACACATTTTTGCATTATTGTTGTCACATTTTAATAATGACTTAGCATCAAGTATAAGTAGATTATGTTACCTCAGGTATTCATCTACTGTTTCTTCCATGTGCTGCCGTGAACCAAGCAGAGCATATTCTCTTCTGTAAGTCATGCATACACCCAGGGAAATGTAAACCCTTCAGTGGTTGAATTGAAATTTCAAGCAAAGCAGAATCGCTTGAGCGCTACAAGTCAGACATGGCCTGACTTTGCATTAAGATGTCACTTTGACAGATATGCAGTGAACCAATCATGACTGAACTGAGACGGCATGAAAATGAGAAGTGACAAGGGACCCCAGCAGTTTTTCCACTCACAGAGAGAAAACATGAATGAACAAAAAAAGAGAATGAACAGAACACTCTGAGAGGAAAACCTCTATGCTCAGTGTGCAGAGTAGAAATGGCTAGCTGCATGAAGGACCAGGCGCTCCACATGGGGGAATATCAATATCCATGTTTCAATAACATTTGTATCGACCTTCGCCTGTTGTCTGGAGCCTGGCTGTGTGGCCTTTTCTTTTATGACTGGGACACACTTGGAGAAAATATACAGCTGACACTGCAGTGAAAAATCTCTCAGGCAAAAAACTGTGAAAATCCAAACAGAACAAATCAATTTTCATCAGATGAGGGAGTGAAGGTGGGGGATCAATCAGGGAAGTCAGGGGGAGAAAGAATAGTGCTGAGTTTCTGTTACCGCTGCAGTACAAAGGGGGACTATCCACCAGACCAACTTCACTGAATACCTGCAGTTGATGCATGAACTATGATTTGTGGGTGGTGCTGGAAGGACAAATCAAGTTCTCTAGTGGGGGAAACATAAACAAAGTCACCAGATTGGATCATAAAATGAAGATTTACTGAGTACATTTGGAAGTGAATTAGATTCCTAGAGCAGTACAGTCTAACTTTACATGCTGAATAAATAAGCACAGTATTTACTGTAGTACACAGCTTAGCAGGAAAGAAGCAATTGAATAAAAATCAAAAATGTGTTGTGCTCTGTATTATGTCTCTAACATTTATCCATAGCCTGAAGGCAAGATGATGTCTGGAATATGGGAGGCCGTTCATGTTCATACTTTCTTACACAGACAGTACTATACTCCTACACACACAGTACTATATTCCCTCACTTGCACAGTAATAATCTTGCACAGACATAACTATGTAAGAGTGTAAGAGTATAGTAGTGTCTGTGCGAGATTATGATGTTGTGTGTATGACACCGAGTGCGAGTATGACTGTACATGTAAGAGGGTATAGTAGTGTGTGTGTGTAAGAGTATAGTTGTGTCTGTGTGGGAAAGTATGAATTACGGCATAAATGGCCTCCTATACTGCATCACCACCCCTTATATTTAAGATTTACAGTAATAAAAAGTAGCAGTAAAAATAAGGAGCAGCAAAGGGCACAAGATACTCAAAGACCCAGGGCCACAGAGCATTGATTTGATTTAGTGCCTGTAAGGTTTAATTGTGTGTGCAGAGAGGGAGAGCATAATGAGAGAGGGACAGCCTGTGAGAGATGGCAATGCTGAATCAAGCAAGTGTTAACGCAGGAGAGATTTAACAGAGGGAGGAACGGAGGGAGAGGAGTCTGGAGAGAATGTTGATGAATGGCAACCAGGAGTGCAGTCATGGAAGTCTCGTCACGCACAGAGTTGTACCACTAAGAGGCAGTGGGTCTGTGCACAGGTGACTTTGAAAATATAGCATTTTGCATACAAGGTCGGGCCGGCACTTCGTTATAAATGGAGGTGAGCCAAATGCACAGCACGCTCTAAGGATGAGTAATCAAAAATGTCAATCAACAACACTGCCGCTGTAGCATTTTGAAACTGTGGGGCGCGAGGCACCATTAGCAGTAAAATCTCATCTGATCAGCAACATGAACGATGAGTCTGAATTATCCCATCTCACCGTTGCTGTTGACACAGTGGACCAGTGCGAGCTGAGTGCCGGGACCACATGGCTTCTCATCATCAGGAACACACTGATCCAGACTGACCAGCTGCCAGTCGTAACAAGTGGGCTCGTCACAGGGCACTGCCTCCACCAGGTGTGGGCAGTTTCCAGGTCCTCCTGTTGGCTCGTTGGTGATCTGTCGTCTCCTCAGTTTAAATCCTGCGGCACAGCAAAGAGTTTAAAAACAGGGAGTGACAAACCAAATGTAAGAACAGTATACCAATGTAGGACAGGCAGCTGTGGAAAGTAACTAAGTACATTTACTCAAGTACATATGTGTGTAGTACATTTATACTACTACATGCATTTCACAGCTTTAGCGATTTAAAAATCTTTCACTGTTAAAAATTAAACTTGTAATTTCTAATTACGTTGATTACAGAATAAACTGTGATTAGTTGGGGCCCATAGTCACAGAGGTCTGTGTGCATATGGAAGTAAATAAGACTTTCATGGCTTCATTTAAAGAGGATGCTATTTTACAACAAAATTAAAGATTAAAGTTTTAAAATAAAAATAAATATGTGTAGCAGAACAGTTTTTCTTCTTTTCTACTTTATAAATTGTAATATGAGCCCTAAGATGTATTTTGTGATCAGTTGGAGGGGCCCCGACCTCAAGGTTGGGACCCACTGGTCAAAGCTACAGAACTGTATATAAAGCGGGTAAAACTAGCTTCACCTTGACCACCACAACAGAATCAGTGTTAACAGTCAGGGGGACATTTTTTTATTTTTTTACTTTTTATACTTGGACTACATAAAGCTGAAAATACTTACTGTACTTTTACCTAAGTAACATTTTGAATCCACAACTTTTACTTGTAATGGTATGTCTGGTATTTGTGCTAAATGATCTGAGTGCTTCTTCCAGCACTGATGATAAATGCTCATGATTAGCATCAGTTTGGTTTAGCTTTTCATGGCTGACTTGTTAAAACAGCTCATTAATACTGAAGTGAATATTTAAAAAAAAACCTTCAAGATTTGCCCACATGGACAGAGCTTCTTCTTATTATACCCATCTTGTTCTAACGCTGAGTGAGCTTTTACTTTCAGTAATGTCACAGATGAACAGCCATAATGCACATGTGACCAGTGAACCATACACACGCCAGCCTATGACTTCAGTGAACACAACACTGATCACAAAGCTGCTCTTTCACATATACCACATCAAACTTATGTGTAATTTTGCATGAACATTTAACTTTACCCAGATTAATTAAACACCTGCTACATACTGATAAACCACATTTTATACCAAACATGAAATTATAATATGGCTGAAGTACCACTCACAGATATGGTTCTTATGCATTTTTAATAAAAAGATGACCACCTATAACTAGAGACACTGAATCATCACCTACTCATTTTGATTCTTTGAAGCTCTATGGTGTAAATCATAGCTACAATAAAATGATAATAACATTATGTAGTAAAAACTTTGCCACATCACGAATGCCTTCAGACTCATTAATAATGTTTATATGTGTAGTGTTGTTCTCTTAAAAATGGAACATAAATAAGCAACATTTACTACAGTGTAAAACAAAGCACCACATCTTTTACAATCATTTGTTTTGCTTACTACAGTAGAACTTAATGAAATAGGTTATGCACAATAATATATCATTTGGACCTTATATTTAATATATTGGTATCAGCAACAAGAAGAAGGAACAAAGGAAGGGGTCATTGCTTTTTCATCAAAGCATCACAGCAAAACAGTCAGAATTTAGCTCAGTGTCTAAAGGATGGACAGGAGATGGACAAACATCTTTCCCAAAGTACAAAAACAAAATGAATACATGCAAGGGGGAAGTGAAGGTGGCTTATTTAGAAAAATGTTAAACATCACAAGTGGCCTCAGATAGTGGCAATTACTGACTCAAATAATTATTTAGAAAAATGTTAAACATCACAGATAGTGGCAATTACTGACTCAAATATAACAGAGTAACTTTGATGAATAATAATAATAATGTGACATCTCATGACATTTTTAAACTATTTGCACCTTGTCTTTGTACCTTTCTTTCCAGCCTGATCATCACAGTTTTCAAAGGTGCATGGCCCCCACGCGCCCCACGGTGACACCTCACAGTCGATGGGACAGGGGATCTGGCACAACTGAGACCTGCTGGGGATTGGACCCTTGCACAGTTTGTTTTCCACTGGGCGTGAGGCTGAGAGAATGAGCAGAAGAGAACACAAAATCTGCTTCAGATCAAATGAGCACGCTTTACTTTGATCCTAGTCTGGTTTGCCTTTGTTTGAGGCATTTTTACCAACATTAAAATTATCAGGAACAAGGGACACAAAAATGCTGATTTACTTTTACTGCTGGTATTAAAATCCCTGTAGAGAGCAGATGAGCACCAGAGTGAAAAGAACAAAACATGCCTGTGATGCAGACATCCCTTTGTTCCATTTATCGCCATCCTGTTAGCGTGTCAGAATGATAAATTAGCAATGATTATCTCATGCAGCTCCTTGCTAGCAACATGAGGCACTGTGGAGCCCTGCCCAGGACTCTCAGCAGAGACAGGAGAGCTTTCAACAATACAACACTAAAAGTATGAGAGAGCAGAGACAATGTCTTGGCTCATGATTATTTCATGAAGTGTAATTTAGCATCTACTTTCCCTAGTTGTGCCATGTCGGACTTAAAAAGCTCTTTCTATGATGCAACTGGTAAGTGCACGCCTGTCTGAACTCCCACTGTGGAAGTTTTTCTAAATGGAAAGGAGAAATTATATCGTCATTCAAGGCACAGAGCTGTGACAACTATGCAGAATACATTCCTACCTGCTTGTTGAACCGTGCCTCAATAAATAGATTTGATGTGCAGTGTTTTTGAAGATACTGAGTTTATACATTTATGCATACACATTTTGTATGTATGTGCTATTTCAAAGTAGTGCTACTGTTTCTTCCAGCTTCCATGTAGCATGTTTTTCAATACTACAGAGTAGAAGTTGTCAGAAAATATGAGGACAGAGAAGGAGAAAAGACTTCCATAGCTTCCAGTCAGACGAAATCCCAGAAAGTGGTAGTTATGCAGAATGAACCTTAAAGGAATAGTCTGACATTTTAGAAAATATGCTTACTTGTGTTCTTGCTGATAGTTAAATGAAAAGATGACTACAGTACAAATCTGTATGTTAGGTATAAAGCTACAGCCAATAGTTGGTCGGGTGAGCACAAAGACTGGGGAAAATGCCTAGATATTTGGGTCTATCTAAAGGTAATACATCTCACCTATCAGTACCTTCAAAGTTTACTAATGAACAGGCTACGCATATCTAATCTAATGTATCTAATGATTAATTTCTACTAATACCAAAGTATAAAAACAACACTTTGCAGTATCAGTAGAGGTTATGCGTGGACTATTTCTAGGAAGAGATATAACATGTTAATTAGTGAGCTTTGAAGGTAATGGTAGGCAGACATTTGTTATCTTTGCAAAGAGCCAAAGTAGCTGTCGCATCCTGTATCTAGTCTTTATGCTAGGCTAAGCTAACCATACTTCATATTTAGCAGACAGATATGAGGGAGACTCTCAGCAAGAAAGCAAATATGTAAGTGTATGTTCCAAAATGTCAAACTTTTCCTTGTGAACACCACAGCAATGGTACACCATCTCCATGCTTCCGGGTCATAACTGGTGATAAAGGCTGGCAGGTTCAGCCTCGTGCCTGGAGCTCCACAGGCTGACTGATGCTTCTGAGCATCCTTTCCTTTGCAGCTATATACCTACTGTACAGTGCAAACATGTACACAACTTCATTTTAAAATGCACCTGCAATACTGAAGAGTAACCGATTGAAAATGGCATACATCAGAAAAATATCCATCCATCCTTCCATTTTCTTCCGCTTATTCGGGACCGGGTCGCGGGGGCAGCAGTCTAAGCAAAGATGCCCAGACTTCCCTCTCTCCAGACACTTCCTCCAGCTCCTTCGGGGGAATGCTGAGGCATTCCCAGGCCAGCCGAGAGACATAGTCCCTCCAGCGTGTCCTGGGTCTTCCCCGGGCCTCCACCCGGTGGGAAATGCCTGGCACACCTCCCTAGGAAGGCGCCCAGGAGGCATCTGAAAGAGATGCCCGAGCCACCTCAGCTGGCTCCTCTCGATGTGGAGGAGCAGCGGTTCTACCCTGAGCTTGTCCCGGG
>NW_018128046.1:259684-271695 GCF_001952655.1 Monopterus albus
CTATCGGTCGAATTCTCCTCTCCAGTACCCTGGCATAGACTTTCCCGGGGAGGCTGAGGAGTGTGATCCCCCTATAGTTGGAACACACCCTCCGGTCCCCCTTCTTAAAAAGAGGGACCACCACCCCGGTCTGCCAGTCCAGAGGCACTGTCCCCAACCGCCATGCGACGTTGCAGAAAAATATAAAAACATTTAATTTTAGCGAGACAGCCTTACAGATACCTAAAAGCTTAACTAAAATTATAGTTGTACCTTTATTTTTTATGCCAGCAGTCATTTCAATAGAATTATCAACCACTAGAAAAATGTAAACAGAAAATATATAGTTAAACTCTAGACTGAGCATCAAAATTAAAGTGTCCTATCTAATAAAAAAGACTGGCTGTTGTCATCAACTCATGACACTGCAGCTCCTTCATCAACACCTGTTAGTGTAAGTAGACTTCGTTTCATTTTAATCTGACACACTAAAGAACAGAGAAAGACTGAATTGGTACCATCTGTTGTGGTATCTGTTAGGAAATCCTCCTCCTGTTAAAATGAATGCTTAAAACACTTTTCACTGTAAAGTATGAGGATGGACTGAGCTCCATTTTTTAAATGAGTGGTATATTTCAAATACTTTTTAGAGCAGACAGTTGTTGATGTTCAACCTGAGGCACTTTATTTCCTGTGCAGTCAAGAGAGTTGAATCATAATTCCCTCAGAACTGTACAGGGGAAGGCAAGTACGGCTTTTGAAATGCAAAATGGCTAATTTCTCTTACAAATGCACTGAAAGTCAAACACTGAGTTTGCTGAGCCACTGTTAATCCACATCTTATTGGGAAACTACACTGACTTCAATCTTTTAACTTCAATCCCTTTGTGAATACAAACTTGAGGACCAACAGAGCACTGGTCTCTCTGTGATAAAGAGAAAAACATCTCTCTGTGTCATGTTTCTGAATTAGTCTATTCTCCATTCCCTGGTCTTCAATGAGCTCATTTTTCTATTGTGCTGAAGTGACAGCAGAGGAAAAAATCTCAAATGTGAATGTGGCTTGTTGTCTAAAGTGGTAGGAAATGTCTCACTGTCCGTATTCTGTTTGTGGGGGAACAAAGTTCTTGTCATAGCCTCAAACAACTCTTCTGCCTGGCTTTTTATGGGAGAATACAGCTTTGTTGTAATACTGGTCATCACTTTGTCGAATTTGGGAACAACACCGAAAATGCGGAGTTGGGTTTGTAACTTTGTTGAAATGTGGAAGTTATGTACATTTAAAGTTATCATCCATCTAAAGAAATTACAGTAGGGGAGACAACCTTCAAACTATTGTGAAAATTACTGTTGGAATTATTTAGTTTTTTTTTTTTTAATCTTTGTAAGAAGAGAGCAGAGGCAAAGAGACAACAGGACAAAAGAGATAAAGAAACAATGATATAGAGAGAGGGAATAAGAAGAGAGAAAACAAGTGTAGAGGAGAAAAGGACAGAGGAAGGGGGAATAGCGGATAGGATAGGGAAGAAAACAAGAAGAGAAGGGGAAAGTGGAGAATAAGAGACAAGGACAGAGGATAGGAGAGGAGGAAACAAGATAGGGAAGTAAAAAGACAAAAGGAATGATGAAAGGAGAGGAGGGCAGAGGACAGGAGAAAAGAAGAGCCAAGGGAAATAAAGAGAAAGGAAGTGAAAATGAAAAGTAAGGAGGGCTGAGACAGTGAGAGGAGTAAAATGAAGAGAAAACAAGAATAGAGGAGAGGCAAGGAGGCAGATAAAAGGAGAGGAGAGAGAAAAGGATAGGACAAGAGAGGAATTAAGGAAAGAAGAGGAGGAAATATAAAATAAGGAAGGGGGAAACAAAAATATAAGAAAAACAAATGGAGGAGAAGAGAGGGAACAAGAATAGAAGTTATCAGAAGAGAGGTAATAAGGACAAATAACAAGAGAGAGGAGGAAACAAGGAAATGGGAATCAGAGAGAAGAGGATAGAAAAGGGAACAGAGGAGACTGATAAGGAGAAAGGAAGAGGAGAAAAAAGGGGAAAAAGACACCCAGGAGGCATAAGCCAGTGGGAGAGACCGGGGCTTTTTTTTTATCAGCGTGACGAGAAACACACCTACCTGTAATCTGGAAGGTGATAGAGAGGAGAGGGGGAACATTAGGCTTCTGCTGTCTTTGGGTCTGACCCACTGCAATTACAGGGGAGATAGCACTATTAGCTACGCACGCACCAGGGGCACTATCACACAAACCCAGAGAGTGAGTGGAAACAGTACTCCAGAGACAGGCAGGCACTGCTGCAACAACAAAGCACCACCCCGGCAGCGGCCACAGAGGGTTCAGCCTCACAACCCAGGCTGGTTCACAATGAAATGCTTTAAGAACATAGTTAAATTGTTCTCTCAAACAAATGCAGCATCATACTAAAGGTCTGGAAAGATGTTATAATTGTTCTAGTCTTAAATCTAGCCGTCTTAAGACCCTCAGTTTTAATGAAAATTCAGTAGCACTTTACATTCCAGCTCAGTAGTAACAAGGTAATGAGGGTAATATACTGATAATAAAAGTGTAATAATAAAGTATTATCATGGTAATTACCAGCTATTTTGAAGCAAGGGCCAAAAATGTGGGTAACAAGGGGGCGTTTGTGAGGTCAAACTCTTTCTTAATAAGCAACAGTCAGGTGTAGTGAATGTGCATGGCATCCTGAAGTCGTTTTAAAACATTTTTTTAGGATGAATTATATTAGCAGGTAAGTGTGCCTTAATCACCTTGGGTCTCAGACTGCTGTCTTTGTCACAAAAAAGTCTCACTCTTGAAAAGAAAGTGAATTAGCTTATTTCTCAAACTGTAGAACTACTCCTTTCATATCTTCTCTTTCTCCAATCAGACACATTTTCAGGCACCTCTGTGATTTTGGTGCCAGCTGAGTTCGAAGGCCATTGTTCTAACTCGCATATGCGGTGTTAACATAAGAATATGAATAGACCTCTCCTTATACACACAGTGTTAATGCACCTTAAAGGGACTTTAACTTCAATCTTCTTGTCAGATACTGAGAAAGGTGACAAAGGTGTCAACTCCCACAAGGCTGGAAGTATTGCATTAGGAATCCATATATTCCTGCAGCTGAGCACACCCAACCCCAAAGGAACACAGTCTTAGCTGAGGAAATGCTGGATGACGTTTCTGATCTAGGGTCAAATCAGAACTACTCCCCCTTAAAGATTAAGGTTAAGATTTAAGAGGATGTAAGCTGGTTCCAGAGCTTGGCCTGAGGGTATCTTCCGCCCTTTTGCATGGTGATATTTATGGATGAGACAGGAGAGAACGAGAGTGCTGGCTGCAGCAAACTTCACTGAGCCACTGTCTGCCTCTCTCAGTGGTATGCTGGAAGTTTAGCCCCCAATGGAGGGAAAAGAAATCCTGCACCAGAAAGATAAGAACTGATGTGTATGTGTGTGATCGTACAGTCTCTCACACACACATGTCACGCACATTTCTGCACAGCCAACCCAGGGAACATCACCCTCCACATGGCTGCATATATGAATCTTTAGCTATCATATCAGGGTGTTGTTGTAGGTGCCCCAGTGTGTATGATTACTCCAGGTTCTTTGCAGGCACATGTACTGTATCCTCTCATTTCCCTATAGCCCATTCCTCATTTCAGCTGAAAGGGGAAAACAAGGAGACAGACAGAGGAAGGACATACAGTCTCATAAGGTATACATTATACAATATAGTGTCTGTCAATGGATTTAATCTTGGCTACTAGACTCATTATTCTTTCATTAGGCCTGATACACAGAGAACCAATAGACTGCCGACCAACAATTATACAGCTCAGCAAATGTCCTGCCAGCTTTTCCTTCATTTAAATCATTAAATTATTCAACATCACATAGTTTTCAGATTAATATTAGAACAGTTTCAGAAATATTACAGTATAAAGCATAACAATCTTCAACATATTCATGCTAATAAATGTCCATTCTGGTGCTGTCCGTCATTGAATGACACAACCCAATACTGATTTAGCTCACAGGCAGCTCAGAAAAGCTTGGACTGGGTTCTTTCGGTTATTTGTAAATCCATTACTCCGATTTTGTGTAAAGTCATTCTTACATTTGTAGCATCTACCAGCTAATTTCAAACTAGTGATTAACTCAATCAGGTTGCATTAAAACATAAGACAGATCTAAGCCAGCTGCAACAAAACATCTGTGCTGTCTAATCGGATGGTTTTAGCAGGACAAGCATGGTAATGCACTTACCACACAATATTTTGTAAATGTGGGCATTTCTATAGAAAAAATATGTTTTTCAGAGCTGGTAGCATTCCTACATTTAGAATATATGGGTAATAACTGATTATGCTAACCTAGGTGACAGTATTGTGTCATTTATTGTAACATTATTTGTATGTAATTTTATCATTTGATGCATATGGTGCTATTTTTGTGAGGTTTTACAACATTTTATATCATTATTAAAGAGCACTGCATCAACTGTCAGGTCAGAGGTGTCAACCATATTATATACTGTATTACCTCTGATAGTAAATGGATGATAAATGAGCAAGCTCATGATACCTAGGTCAGTTGGTGCCCTTTACGCTACAGGTCTGTAAATTCAAGTTTATTTCTAAATAATTTTCTAAGAAGCTTCATGGATGGAACCATATAATTTGGTACTAATTACAGGCCAAATGATCAGCAATCATTAGGTACACTTGCAATTGTTTCTAAATACTAGAATACTTTTATTCAGAGAACAGAAGGTTAGCTACAAATGCAAAATGTTAAATTTGACACAGACAACCATTCAGTTCAACCTGAATGAAGAGTACCATTTCAAATAATTAATAAATAAAGAGTAAATATTTACACTGAGCAATTTCTTCCATGGAAATTCATCTGGAAGCCAATAATAAACTCAAAACAACTCAGTGGGCTGACTATGAAAAAATCTTAATCGTAGAATTTTGTCTCTGGCTGGAATTAGTACCAAACTGCATAGTTCTTTGCAGGAAACCTTCAAGAAATTATTAGGAACTAGTGAACCTGTAAAATAAAGCATTACCAATTTTTATTTAGTGAACACCTACAGTATGCTATAACAACTAGGGAATTTACAAAGATCAGATGTTAATTGGGGGGTGGGGGGTTCAGGAAAAACATTTTGGTACACACGATGCATTGTGCAGTATTGTTAAGCGCACAAGGTCTATAGATTACGAGTAACCAGATATAAATATTCGGAATATCATTTTATGTCAATTTGCTTTTTTATTACTTGTCTTATTAGTTTTTGAAAGGCTCTATATAAATAACATTAATTCTGTAATTACTAGTCAGTGGTCACAGCTAAAACTTCTGTCCTTCTAAACAGAAAACTGCTAACATGAAGAGAATGCCAGACTGAATAATGAAGTGAAAGATCATTTAGAAATTAATCAGAGTATCAGGCTCCTACCTACAACTGGTTTCTCCACACATTCACAAATTACAATAAACACTCCCAGAAGCAAAAAAATGTGTAGTTGTTTCATTTTGAGTGAAAGAAGCATCCCTCCACATTTGGCACAGACCTCGTCACTCTCGCACGCCTCCATAAGCTTAGTCTCTACTAATGTCTTTTAGATGGCAGCTCTGACTCTAAGGTGGCCTGACAAGTGTCAGAACTTGAGGTCTTTGCATTTTTGTCCACTGACAAGTCACAGCAGGACAAATCCCTGTTCTGAACAACTCCTGATTTAGTTTAGAAGGAGAAAAGGGCAGCAGGTACAAGGCGGTTTAGATGTTCAAACACAAACTTGAAGCTGACGGTGTAGCCACAGTGGGATATTTGAAGATTAAAAAATACTACAGTGACTGTTAATTCACATGTAATATTATATGTCATTATATAATTGGACATGAATTGAGTCAGTTGTTTTTAAGTGTCTGACATGCAATTACCTGCTACCAGTTCACCAAGGGACTGCATTTCTTCTACACTGTGGGGGAACTGGAGCATGTAAGCTGTCATGTAATGATGCTTCATCAAATTTATTTGAGTTACACTTGAGAATTCAATTGACTTGTTTCTGGCTATGCTGTGTGATGCCGTATGTGTGCAACTGTGGCATTTATAGAATGGAAAGAAGGCCAGTACAATGAAATGTTTAATTAACAGAACCTGATTTTTTTAACAAACTCTAAAAATTGCAGAGGACAGTGGGGATGTATATGAAAGTGACAAAAAGGCGAGAGTCTGGACACCTGGAAAACCTGGCAGACGGTGTTGCAGATGGGTGCCATTAGTAACACTGCTTTTATTGCATGCTGATTTTGTAGGTTGTGAGCATCCACTGATTCTGATTAACAAGTCTGAAGCTGTGACCTTCAAAAAATATATTTTTTAGATTTGGCAGAAGTTTGACTAGCCTCAAGACCCATTCAAAATCGTGTGGAAAATCTTGATAATGGACAGCGTAGCAACAAGCAGCTGATCTGCATATTACTTTCTCCATTAACATAAATAATACTATATGTGACAATACAGTATTTTGACTGAAATACCATATTATTGTAAAATCCAAGTCTTAAGGTCATAGACCTCTATTAAGGGCCCTGAAAGCATACTGCTTCTTACCAGGAGCAATATAGAGAAGTGCTAAAGGTCTCCAGCCACAATCTCAGGGGCTTTAACACTGTGCATGTGGCGCAGACTAATGATACCTCTAAATGGACGCTTTGACTGAACTCTTGCAAATATTATAAGTGGTGCAATCACATAATAAGCCAATACAAAGAAGTGAGTATGAGTGAATTGATGCAAATGTGCTGTGCAGGATATGAACTAAGATGAAGTTCTTTCACCTTGAGCAGGAGTTATATGCTCATTTTATGACTCCAATTCATGCACATATTGTACAGAAATTAGAAAAAAGTACAGGGATCTGGAGGAACATAACAGAGAGAACTGGAGTTTCTGGCAAATTCTGAGTCAGAGGCTGAGTTGTCCCAACAACACTTCACAGACACACTTTGGGTTTGAACTGACTCATAACAGTCAGCACCTACGCTGCCAGCAACCTAAAGCTATCTGCAATGTAATCTGTTCCACTGATAATTAGCACAGACTGACAGACAGAAACACTATCAGGTTTGTGTAAATAATGTGAGCAAAAGGTGGACATGAAGAAGGGAATGTTAGAAGAAAAGCCAGATTTTAACATGAATGTTTGAGGCTCTAATCTTATTATGTGTGTATCAGGTTTATCTGAGACTATACAGTATATGTATGGTGACTGTTTGGTCCAAAGGTTTTGAAGCAGTTATGTTCAGAGCTAACTGCAGATAAATAACAGTGACATCTTCAGAGCTTTCTTTCTATAAAACAATTAGGTATAATTTATACTTTTTTCTTTACCTTTGTCTTTTTCTCTCAGGTCGTCGAGGTGCTTCAGAAGCTCAGCATTAGCCTGGATGCAGTAAACTTCTCTGGTCTGCAGGCCTCCTCCACAAAGCCCTGTCAGGTTGCTACGTCGACGGTCCTGTTGGCTTAGCAACAAGTCAACTCGGCAGTCGCTCCACTCCGTGGTTCTCCAGGTGTAACTAGAGCAGGGATGATGCATGAAGAGTGAGAGAGCGAGTTCTGTGTGGGTGCAATGCAGTGTCACAGTACAGCACAATAATATCAGAAGCCATGTGGGCCATTAATCATATATTTGTTTCTCGCATACACATGTGAACTGCTCTCAGATAAACATGAAATACTTTCACATGCTACTGAAATTCCTCTCATGTGCTACTGAAAATGCTCACACATACCATTATATGGTTTTAGTTGTATGTGATCTAATTTGTAGAATAATGTGAGAGCTCAGTAGAGCATTTGTGAGTAATTTCAGTAGCATATGAGAGTGATTTCATTTGAAAATGAAGGCACTATAGTCCGAGAGCAGCTTTGTGCAGTCCTTAATTCTGACTGGCCCATTTACAGCTCCTGATATTTATAACTTTAGCATATGAAGATGCACAGTTACAACCAACTAGGTGCTTCTGTTTTTCTGACATTATGAAATGCACTTTTCAGTTGGCTGTAATAGAGTATATACAGTATGCAGTACTTTTAGGGACGTGAAGAGTGCAAATCTGCCTAATTCCAATTCTACACCATTATTTAATCACCATTTATTTTTACCTAGTAGACCTCTTATGACAGTGGTCAATACCTGAAATATAATCACAGTCTAGAGGTCTTTAGTGTACCTGTCCTATTATTTACTACAACTGATAGTAATGTCACAGTGTCTGGACAATAAGAAGTGTAAGTGGACACCTACAACTATAAAAGGAAACTCTAAAAATGTATCTAAAATGATGGTCAGAAGAGTTCGTTTTTGGTGGTAATGATGATGATTTCAAAAATAAAATTAAATGTTTCATGGGCCACATGCGACCGTTCTGAAAAGAATCAAACGCTCTTCAGGATTAGAGCAGGATAAAGTATTTTGGCTGTGTGAAGATGGTCTGGGATGAAAGTGAAAGAATAAAAGCCATCTATGAGTCTGTGCCGGGGACTGTATGTGTGTGTGAGAGTTTGTGGAACTCAAAGATCCTTTGCATTTTTCCTCCATTTGCCTCTACTTTGTGTCTGGCATCAGCCCAAGCACTTATACTAATCTACCTCCATATGCTGTCTCCTACACACACACACATACACATATACTCACCTGTGGGCCACCCAGGAGAGAAAATGAACTTGGTGATATGAGTAAAAGAAAGTCAACAGGAACAGTGTTGGATTGAAAACCAAACAGTTTGATTTTAGTGTATATTTGCCAAAGCTGAATGCAAAATGAATCCCTGCAGTGTGTTTCATACTGTGGCAGGGTCTTAGCAAAGCTATAACCAATAGGAGGCTATTATCACAACCTAACATGCAGCTGTATCCCTGTGAAACATGAACGCCTGGTATGAAATCCACATGGACACTTTCGTTCAAATTCAAAAAGCCTCTGCTCGCACTCTGTTGTGTCCCCTGTCTCCCCCCCACCTGTTATGAGGAAGAAACTCACGTGGCGCAGGACGGCACACCATTGCCCTGAGGTTCACAGGACTCTGATTCCTCCAGTGGAGGGCACTCTACCCCCTCATTCACTGGGAGCTGGAGCACCTCTCGGGTCCGAATGCGGTTTCCTTTGGGAGATTCAGGGTCCACGCAGGTTTTGGAGCAAGGGCCCCACTCACCCCACTCAGTAACCTGGGAGTCCTTGGGAAGGACACAGGACTGGACAGTCAGCGGCAGGTCCCTCAGTATGCACAAGCTGGGAAATGAGAAATGGGTAAAGGAGGGAGTGGTTATAATGTTGATCAGTGTAGAGTCAGAGGGCATTTATGGTACACCAAGTATAATGTTTAGTTAAAAAAAAAACGTGAGAAACATCTAAGAAGTATCAAGCACATGACTGTCAGTGAAACCACAACTCCTTATTTTTACATTGTGGTATTTACACTGATGAGATACATGAGATATAAGGTGTTAATTAGGGAGTTTGCAGGTGCTGGTAGCTGAATTATTTCAGGTTGGAACAAAGCCAAGCTATATATTTCCCTATTGCTTCCAGTCTTTGGACTTCAGCTGCTAAGCCAAGAGACTGGTGACTGTAGCATTAGCACTCTTGGCAAGAATACAAACAGGCATATTTCCCCAAATGTCAAAATTCATTAGGTTACAATGAGTTAAAGCAATGAAAAACAACAATTCCCCATCTGCACTAACATATCTGCACACTGTATGACGTATCACTCTCCATAGGTAGTTTTTTATGCCTTTGTCATCCACTGGCATATTTGTGGTAAACAAACTCGTGCAGTGTGCCGCTGACTGACACCTCACTACAGTGAAGTTACATTTTTCAGTTTCTTCTCACTTCCATTTTAATATCCATGTGTCAAGATGCCTTAAAGCAATGGTTTATGATCTTTGAACATGTGAGAGCAACAGATATGTGACACTACAAGTGGTGTGCAAAGCTTCACTTTAAACTATCTTCTCTTGGCTGGTGCCACATTTTGTCATTAGCATACACAAAGCATAATCACTTTCACATTAGGATTAAAAACAGGACTGGTGGGGCACGGTGTGCGTATCCTAGGGCCATAAGTGTTAATACAACCAAAACAACCTCTGATCAATCGTTCAAACATCTTTTGATCATCTAAATAGCATTTAGATGTAATGAATAACCCGTCCTCTTTGGGTCCCTACCGAATCATTAGAAATGTGTTCTAACTAAAGCTGACTGTTTTCTGCTACTCAGTCTGGATGTCTTTCCCCTTGAGGCGATGCAGCTGACGAGCTATTAGTGCTAATTACAGCTCTGCTTCATTTAGAAACCTCTCATTTCGACGTTAGCACCACACTTCACCTCCAGCAACTCAGACTTTGGTATAAATGAGGAAATGTGTGAGCTGACTTTGAGCTTTTTTTATTCTATTTTATCTAACTCCTGTGTCTTTGCACATTAAATCACCACTGCAGTCTTTGAAGTGGTTCTGAAGTGATACTGTGAAAAGTCTTGGTTTTGTTTTTCTGCCAAACACGCTTGGCGTGCTGGTTCAGTTCGCATCGGAGGAAAACAATGAGGAATTTAAACAGCGAATGTGATGCACTGAGGGTGATGGCTCGATTTCCTGTCTCAGATGGAACTTCTTGTGTTTTTGAAAGCCCCTAATGCAGCCACTGACCCATTTTCACTGCAAATGGATCCTTTGAGTCTTTGCTGTTTGGTGTATGTATGCCTGAACATTTTTGTGGAGATTTCAAAGTTGCAAAACAAAGCCATTATTTCTTCATCTCAGTCATTCAGAGGAATTGAGGACACAATTATCGTGTATTTAAATAAGCATGATTTTGTCTGAAAAATGTTAATTCTTAAGCCACTACTGTAGGTTTTCCTTACTTGAGCTGCATTCATCAAAACTGCTGACATGGTCTAAAGACATGATTCTATGTGAGTCAAGTGATTAAAGCCTTTTTATAACTTTAAAGCCATAGAGACAACAAAAACCATCTGAGAAGACAAGTTGAGCCAAAAGAAAGGTGAGAAACAAAATGACTGTGTGGCACCATGTGGGTCCCTCTGCATTAAATGCAGTAATGTAATGTGATACCCCCCCCCACCCTCAGTGGCACAGCACCATTTCAAAAGGTCATGATGCAAGCCTGATTAATAGAACACGAGAAGAACACCGAGTTACGAGGAAGTGGGCTGGCTGGGATGAGTCGCAGAACAGGACAGATGTTCATCAAGCAAAATTGGAAATAATCTCAGAATCAGTGTTACTGGCCAGGTATGTTAGGCACATGAGGAATTTGACTCTGGTCCAGTGGCTCTTGGTGTACAGGTACAATGTTTATCCATAAGGCAACAAGTAGACAAGCAAACAAGATAAGACAGAGAACAAAAAAAGAAAAATGTGCAAAAAAAGGAATGTGCATTAGCAAAAATAATAAAGCACTTATAAATATAGAAGTGTATATACACAGTGAGCACAATGTTCAGAGAGAGTGTAGCTGGGATACGGCTGGGTTACTGCTTCACTGGAAAGTTTGTTCCACTTTTGGAAAGTGGTAAAAACAACTATGAATATTTCAGAACAAGAAATAAATAAGTCAAGGATTAATATTTATGTTCCTAAGGGCATGTGAGCTGTGTTCACGGTTCCTTTGAAATATCTGATCTCAGTCACTGTTGAAAGTGCAGCACCAACAAAGCATTAATTAATATATTTAGTTCATAACTGATCAAATTTTAAAGCGCAGTGGCAGGTGACAGATATGTGAGGTGAATGGAGACTTGCTCTGCTGGCAGTGTCACTGCTTGTTTCCTGGAGATCAGAGACCTTATGAAAGCACCTAGCTTTTCCAGGGAACAGAGATGACATTTTAAGTTATTATCAGTCAAGGAACAGAAAAGAGATGATAAATGCTTCCACAGAAACAACTCTTTGAAGAATGGCTGCTTACCTTACA
>NW_018128046.1:281763-290997 GCF_001952655.1 Monopterus albus
GCACACATTTTCAAGGCTCTTGGCAGGTAGGTTGTTCCAAGCACCGCAGAGAATTTGCCATAGTTCTATTGTGGATTTAGGCTGACCTCTGTCTCTTCTCAGACTGAGACTCTGAGATCATGATTTCACATCATCTCTTGTTCTTCTTGTTGCTAATGATACTGTAGTTCTTGATGACTCTGGATGTTCGGGGCTGTTGTCATGCTACAAAATGAATTTGGTACTGATCAGATGAGGCGTTTGATAGATAAATAAACCTGTCCACAGCACTGCACTTGACAGTAGACATTATAAATCTGACTGCATCCTTATTGGATTTCTCTGGGCTAGATACAAATCAGGCTCTGCCATCCTCCAGTCCAGAAGGTGGTCGTAATCCAGCTGTTACCGTACAGCTACTGTGACCATGAACGAACATGAGCAACATAAAGTTTTGCTAGTGCTCAAAGGTGCTCCATAACCCATATCACTGCTTTTACAATCACACAAATCAGATAAATGGTAGAACAGCATGTATGTGTATGTATGAATCACTGGAGCTGCTTTCTTCCTGTCACTTTAATCAGACAGGGGGAAGATGATTACTTTCATTGTCAGTTCAGCTGTAATCATCACAGAGAGCAGAAAAAAGAAACAGTAGCTGGCTACTTCCTTACTGATGTTGTTATACCTGGGAGGGAAATGATTACGGATGTGTCTTAGAGAGATGGATGCTTTTATGCCTGTTCAACATCTGGCTAAAATGCAGTTTGGATTTCAGTCTGTCACTAATGCTTCTTGGTTGCATCTGCTTTTGGGTTTTATCCAATCCTTCAAGATGAAAGTGTAAATGTGCTGTTAATGAATGCAAACAACATTAACCTGTCAATAAAAACATTTTCTTGGACTGATGGATTTTTGACATCAGCACATCCCAACACATACAGAGAAACAATTAGTTCTAAGCAGAATACAGTGCCTTGCGAAAGTATTCGGCCCCCTTGAACTTTGCGACCTTTTGCCACATTTCAGGCTTCAAACATAAAGATATAAAACTGTAATTTTTTGTGAAGAATCAACAACAAGTGGGACACAATCATGAAGTGGAACGAAATTTATTGGATATGTCAAACTTTTTTAACAAATAAAAAACTGAAAAATTGGGCATGCAAAATTATTCAGCCCCCTTAAGTTAATACTTTGTAGCGCCACCTTTTGCTGCGATTACAGCTGTAAGTCACTTGGGGTATGTCTCTATCAGTTTTGCACATCGAGAGACGGAAATTTTTGCCCATTCCTCCTTGCAAAACAGCTCGAGCTCAGTGAGGTTGGATAGAGAGCGTTTGTGAACAGCAGTTTTCAGTTCTTTCCACAGATTCTCAATTGGATTCAGGTCTGGACTTTGACTTGGCCATTCTAACACCTGGATATGTTTATTTGTGAACCATTCCATTGTAGATTTTGCTTTATGTTTTGGATCATTGTCTTGTTGGAAGACAAATCTCCGTCCCAGTCTCAGGTCTTTTGCAGACTCCATCAGGTTTCCTTCCAGAATGGTCCTGTATTTGGCTCCATCCATCTTCCCATCAATTTGAACCATCTTCCCTGTCCCTGCTGAAGAAAAGCAGGCCCAAACCATGATGCTACCACCACCATGTTTGACAGTGGGGATGGTGTGTTCAGGGTGATGAGCTGTGTTGCTTTTACGCCAAACATAACGTTTTGCATTGTTGCCAAAAAGTTCGATTTTGGTTTCATCTGACCAGAGCACCTTCTTCCACATGTTTGGTGTGTCTCCCAGGTGGCTTGTGGCAAACTTTAAACAACACTTTTTATGGATATCTTTAAGAAATGGCTTTCTTCTTGCCACTCTTCCATAAAGGCCAGATTTGTGCAGTATACGACTGATTGTTGTCCTATGGACAGAGTCTCCCACCTCAGCTGTAGATCTCTGCAGTTCATCCAGAGTGATCATGGGCCTCTTGGCTGCATCTCTGATCAGTCTTCTCCTTGTATGAGCTGAAAGTTTAGAGGGACGGCCAGGTCTTGGTAGATTTGCAGTGGTCTGATACTCCTTCCATTTCAATATTATCGCTTGCACAGTGCTCCTTGGGATGTTTAAAGCTTGGAAAATCTTTTTGTATCCAAATCCAGCTTTAAACTTCTCCACAACAGTATCTCAGACCTGCCTGGTGTGTTCCTTGTTCTTCATGATGCTCTCTGCGCTTTAAACGGACCTCTGAGACTATCACAGTGCAGGTGCATTTATACGGAGACTTGATTACACACAGGTGGATTCTATTTATCATCATTAGTCATTTAGGTCAACATTGGATCATTCAGAGATCCTCACTGAACTTCTGGAGAGAGTTTGCTGCACTGAAAGTAAAGGGGCTGAATAATTTTGCACGCCCAATTATTCAGTTTTTTATTTGTTAAAAAAGTTTGAAATATCCAATAAATTTCATTCCACTTCATGATTGTGTCCCACTTGTTGTTGATTCTTCACAAAAAATTACAGTTTTATATCTTTATGTTTGAAGCCTGAAATGTGGCAAAAGGTCGCAAAGTTCAAGGGGGCCGAATACTTTCGCAAGGCACTGTATATTTATATATTTACTGATATACTGTAGGAGTTTATGTTTATAGTGGCTTTCTATCACATGAGGATCATCTCTGCTGCTGGTCACAGATTCATTTCTTGGAAGTAAATGTTTGATGTGCACTTCAGGCAGAGACCTCTGCAGCTAAAGAGTGGGGCTTGAGAGCCACTTGATCTTATTTTCAGTCACAGAGTGTGACTTTGTAGCTTGCAGCAATAATAATGTCAGGGCAACAGGTTACATCCCACATGCGTTTACCACCACCATGAATGGTAGCACTCACAGTTACAAGATGTATTTCAGATAATAGTCCTTACTGAAGCATATTCAAATAATGATTTGTTTTTTGGAGCTCCAATTTAGCGTTTTATAATGTGTTTACACTTACAGACTAGTTTTACCTCTGAAAGAGAAGGGCTACTTTTTAAACCAGTTTCTTCACCTACATCTTTGCATCTTGAGATTAGAAATCTGACTCCTAAACTGTAGAAACAATATCGCTCAATATACCTCTATTGTTGTGTAGCCAGATAGTTTTAAATGGCCATTTTAAAGCAGAGTATCTGCATAGCTTCTTATAGCCTATGAGAAAAAACAGAATGTATTTTGTTATTTGAACTGATCCTTTAATATCCCTAGAAACTGTAACCTTAAATTGGAGAAAACAAACCTTTGCTTTTCTATTTACTTTAAAAGATTTACTGTAGCTATTTCATGGCTTGGTAAAAAAAAAAAAAAAAAAAAAAAAAAAAAAAAAAAAACAGGTGACACTGAGTGACACGAGCCATTCATAGCATTTCATAAAACATATCATTACAAATTCATTCCAAACCAGAAGACAAGTTGTAGAAAACTGCCCGTTTTTAAAATCACACCACACAAAGCTGTGACTAAGACTGATCTCTTGCTATAAAATAAGCTGTTTCGCTACTTCCATCCAGGGGCATTGAAATCACTGTAGTTGTGCCTCATTGCTCTGACAGCGTGGCACAGCTGACAAACATCTTCCCTTATGTGTCACTATCTGACAGGGAGAAGAAAAACTATCAGGAGGACAAATTTGACATCATGTTGAGCTGTTAGAAACCCACTGACCAGTACACCTAAATGCCAAAACTGGAAAAAAAATTTGGGTAGAAATACAGATAAATACAGGGATCAATATAATACAAAGAGTATGGAAATAGATATGTAGATAAAATAAATACATGGTGTGAAATCACTGACTCTGCTAAAGGCCTGTAAGGCAGGAGGAAACTGTCTCAATTTAAAATGAAAATTTATAAATTGAATGCATCTTTCACCTTTAAAATTGTATGTAAAGGTGCTACAGAAAAGAAAAATACTGACTTTAATGTCAGGTAAGACAAAAATTATTGCCACTCACTTGCGTCCCACAGTGCTCCCATTCCTATGTATGCAGGTCACCTCCCGTGTCTGGTAGCCCACCTGGATGTCCCAGAACCGACTTTCCTGCCGGTTAAGGCGATTCCGGGTTCGCTTCTTCTGGATAAGTTCCCTGGTCTCTGGATCTTTGACGCCTACTCTCTCCCTGAGCCCCTGGCCTTTGCCTTTCCTACGCTTGGCTTGGCGTGCTGTTCGAGTCAGGGGGAGGGTGCAAGGGCTCCACGGTCCAACCCTGAGACTGTACATGCCCTCTGGACCTGTGCAAGGCCCTGGTTTACAAGACTGAAACTCGGTAAGGTTGGGGCAGACAGTGCCTCCAAAAAGTGGAGGAACCAGGACACTGCGGACCCTGTTCCTGAGGCCTGTTCCACACGTTTTGGAGCAGGAGGTCCATGGTGAATACTCGGAAACCACACAATCCTGTGGGCAAGGGATCAAACATGCCTGCTCCAGGCGAGGCTTGGGCTCAAAGTACTCACAGATGGCATCATCTGCTGGAGACCCATCTGACCTTAGTATGCAGCCCACCTCTCGGGTCTGAATGCCCTCTTCGCCCCCACTGCATGCAAATGGCCATGGGGAGCCAAAGGTCCTTGCCGACACTGGCACACACTTATTCCAGGCACCAAGTTTCCAATCATAAAGGTCTTTGTGCCAGTCACACACACGAAAACAGTTTCTCTGGTTGGACGGACGCTGGCCCTGGTCACAGTTGGTGTGAAGCGTTGTCCAGCCGTCCACATGGGCACACCAGACTGCCCGGCTTTGGCTGCCACCTGGGCCACAGTCGCTGCCCATGCACCGTCCCCATGGACCTGGGAAACAAATAAACAACCTCAAATTATAATGGAGATCAGTGATGCCATTTTAACACTCTTGTATGCCTTTAAAACCCACATATACTGGCATCGGTTATTCAAACACTTGAAACTGTCTGATGCTAAAGAAAAACTGAAAGAGATTAGTTTAACAGGAAAAACACAGACTGCATCTTCAAGGATGACACAGTAAATTCTCAGACTCCTCTAATATGGTCCTTAATGTAAAATGTGTTGAAAATCTGTTGGCAACCCACAACCGATGATGTGTGAGTGTGAAAAATATGTCACATTCGATAAAAATAATCACCTTGTCACCCTGTGTTGTGCTATACTTGGGTCAGACACCAGAATTCTTAGTGAGATGGGACAGGGGTGGGGATGGATGATTAGATGGCGCAAATGTTTCATACTGTGGAGATTACAGGCGATCAAAGTAAAGTGTCTGAAGCCAGGGGTTTTTTACAGGGGCTGTGAGTAATCTGTAGCATTTAACTAACTCTATTGACAACCAGCAGCAACGGCCACAAATGTCAATGAAACTTATTTGTCTGTACAGAAGTCTCTGGCAAGCCTCCCCTGATCCTCTCTTGCTAACTGCAGGAGGGATTCAACAAACATTTGTAGAACAGGACTGAGGCAGTGAAGAGGTCATTCAATCATACATTATTATACATTATTATATATTTGTTTTAATTAGAACAAAATACTCAGAATATTTGGCCCAGGAACTGGCCCTTTAGCCTTTAAGGATGATGCATAGTTGCTCATTTGGTCACTACAGTGAACATGGCTGCTGTTGTTAATTTCAAATTTATCCTGCATACACTGTTCAGCTGCTGTAAACTAACTTCAAAACTTTCTTTTTGCTTTTTTCACACAGAAACTATGAACTTGTGACCTTGCGACTGGTGGACCACCTGTTCTCCCTCCTGAGCCACAGGCATCCCATCAACCCTGTGTGGATACAGTTTTGCTTTGTTTGTTTATTGCTCCTCTCCAGTGAGTAAACCTCTGTTGTATGAAAACTCAAGAACAAATATCTCACTGCTCAGCTGAAACTTCACCAGGTGCTATAAATATAACATATACAGAAACAAAGCGCTATGATGTGAATTGCAGAAACTATTTTATACATTTAAGCTTGTAGTTACAAACCTGCTGGTGGCCTGCCTTATATAACTTTTTGGTTTATGACTGAAACACTGTAAGGAATAAAACAGAGAATGCAGTCATCGCAGTTCAGCTGTTACTCCAAGCAAGTTGAAAACATTAACACAGGGTGGCTGCACTCACTGCGTAATCCAAAGGTTATTGATACTACAATGGAGAAGAAATCAAACCAATCTGGCAACGTTTCACGTAAGATAACCTCTTTGGAATTGTATCATTGTGCAGCCTCAGAGGACTGGACTCTAAGTGGACGATGAGTAGTCGAGATGAGGGCAGCTCATGTTGTCCCAGTTAAGAAATTGCACGTGGAAACAACTCAGGAGTGCATTTCCAGGAACAGTTACCTCTAATGAGGCTGCTTGTAGCCTTGCCTCTGATATGGCTGACAGGCTCTATCATCAGTCAATCAAAATGACTCCCCTTTTTCAACACACTAGACCAACGTGCAACCATGAAGTGATTTCTAGGTATTCTGGGCATCGATAGCACCAGTTGATTCCATGCTATTATATACCTAACCATTTTTAGAAACTATGCTATTAAGAACAAGACTCAGAGGGTAAAAGACATTAGTATTCCCCAGAAGAATCCTTTCAGGCGTGTGAGACTATAAACTCTGTGATGTTTTTAACCTAATAATAGAAAAAGGCTACTTGAAGGTTTTGCCTTCACAATACAAACTGATAATGACAATGAATGCTATCTCAAGAGCTGATGTTGTGGTTTCAGGCAGAGAAAAAGAGAAAACGCTCATCCAGAATCTAAAATGCAGGAGAATCAGACAGCTTCCCCACTACAAAAATAAAACACCTCCCACTCAAATCCTATTCACCCCAGATAGAGGATTTCTCCTCCAAGGCAATGTTCTGGCACAGCCTGTATAGTCAGCACTCCTCCAGCCAGTAAGGTGCAATAACACAGGTTCTCAATGAATAAACCTCATAATATACTTGGCCATATTCAAACCACATAATCAAAGCTAAGATAGCAGGAGTCTCATCTGGTCTTACAACTTGCTTTGTTATGTATTTAATTCTATTTCTAACATCCCATATGACAAGTTTTGTTGTACAAAACTGTCTGCACCTTTTGCCACACTGTTTACAGACAACACTGAAACTTGGTCTTAGCCTACAGAACCATTTGACATTCTGAAAACAAACCACATTTCATCTCGTTGTCACATGTTTAGTAGAAAGCATTCCCAAGATGATCAGTTACAGTCACTCGCCTGTGGATTAGAAAAAAAAAACTTAAGATAAATAATAACCTTTCAACATAAAAACTGTTAGAATAATGACGCTTACTAAACCAGCTGTCATCAAAAGTTGACTTGATTTTGCATTCAAATACTATTTTGTTGTAAGATCAAACCCAAGAGACAAATGAACAAACATAGAACCAAAGTACCCAGATCATCTTAGTGAAACCTGACATTTGGATGAATGTGCATGTTCCTGCAGGAGCTGCATAAATTGCATGTATAGAGCACAGACCTGTACAATATAAATGTAAATTTAGCTATATTATTCAGCAACAATAATATCTATTCTCTAGTCTATGTGTTCAATATTGTAACATTGTAGCTTCTGAACCTTTGCATTCTTGTCAGATTTCACATAAAACATGAACCACAATTGTGTCAGTGCTGTGTAACTCAGTGAAAGGTATAGTAAGTAAACATTACTTAGTCAAATAAATGCTGTAAAGAAATCACAAAAGTGCAGCATGTATGTAAATGTCGTGATTTAGAAAAAAAGAGTTTCTTTTTAGACTGGCAACCTGTCTTGGGCGTGCACTGCTATTCAACAACGATGTGCTGGAACTGGCTCCATCCTCCATGAGGAGCACAGGAAGGGTGTGTAAAAATGCTTCTACTAGTCCTCTACGTTAAATGACAAAATACAAGCCTTTTAACTGCTCTTGAAAGCAACACATATATATGCATTTTCTTGTATCTGCTGGACAACATTATTTGTCAGTGCATCCCAAAGCTGTTACAAATCACAGTTGAAAAACACCATGGCTGACTTTGGCTAAACATGGTTGGAGGTCAGTGACAGATCATGTGTGGGTCTAAATATGTACTTAAGATGACAAAAACATCTAGGTTAGGTTAAGGTTACATAATAATAATAAACTTTATTTATAGAGCGCTTCTCTTGCTGTACAACATGTAAAATGCAAAACAGAGTGATAAAAAGAATAATACATTTTCATAAAACAATTAAGACAAATACAACAACAGGCAGTGCTGATAAACTCAGTAAAAGCAATCTGATAAAAATGTGTTTTTACATAAGAGAGCTTTAAAAGACGACACTGACTCAGGCGTACTCAGGCAGATCATTCCAGAGCCTCAGGCCCTGTTGGCAAATGCCCGGTCCCCCTTAGGTAGTTAGTAGAAACAAATAAACGGTTAGAAATGGAAAATGAAGAACAGTCCCACAAGAAAGTCCAGTATTTTTTTGACACATCCACCCACCCCAGACTCCTCCCTGTATGGATCTTTGTCATTCTATAATAACGTCGCCCTGACTTTTTCTCTTGCTCCCGATGGAAATAATTTCTGTGGAAGCTAGAGGCTTTGTCAGCTGAACAGAAACGTGTTGTTTTGGAACATTTTTTTTAAATGACTGATGCTGTAGTTTCCCTTGGGCCTTCTGAGTGCAGATGTGACAATGATTAAACAATGCCTTTTGATGGACAGGTGTCAATCACAGGCATTATCGATTATTTTTCTCTGTTACTTGTGCGGGGTGAGCATACTGTATATGCACACTTTAAGCAATGTACACATTTAATTTGTCCCATTGTGACTGATGGAAAGTGCCACTCATGTAATCCGAACAGTTTTGGCTTCTGATATCTAGCTATGGTACGAATGGGTCATAAGTAGAAGAATCAAATGAAATGAAATGAAATCAAATCAAATCAAATCAAATTTTATTTGTATAGCACCAAATCACAACAAAAGTCATCTCAGGACACTTTACAAAGTAAGGTCTAGACCTTACTGTTATCAATATTATTACATAGGGAAAACCCAACAAATCCCCCTTGAGCAAGCACTTGGCGACAGTGGGGAGGAAAAACTCCCTTTAACGGAAGAAACCTCCAACAGACCCCGGCTCTTGGTGGGTGGCCTTCTGCCTCGACCGGTTGGGGTGAGTGGATAGAGGAGAGACAAAAGAAGAAAAGCAACAAGACACAACAATCAAACACTGATCAGGTCGATGTGGCCGGTGACTGCT
>NW_018128046.1:292041-295264 GCF_001952655.1 Monopterus albus
ACACCCTGGACAGGTCGCCAATCCATCGCAGGGCTAACACATAGACGAACAACCACACATACACGCACGCACTCCTATGGGCAATTTAGAGATACCAATCAACCTAAGCTGCATGTCTTTGGTCAGTGGGAGGAAGCCGGAGTACCCGGAGAGAACCCAAGCAAGCACGGGGAGAACATGCAAACTCCACACAGAAAGGTCCCAGGTGGGGCCCAAACCCGGAACCTTCTCGCTGTGAGGCAACGGTGCTAACCACTGTGCCACCGTGCTGCCCATTCGTCATTAACATGAACAAAGTGAAATCTTTCTGAACAAATTGAAATTTTTCCTAACTGAACATGCGCCACTCCAAGCAAGAGAAAGGAGGAGAGGAAGAGGGGGAAGCCATTGCTCTCGTTTAAGCTACTAGCTTAGCTAGCTTCTAAACTAGCCGACCTAAAGTAGCAAGTTAAATTTGGTAGTTAGCAAGAACTTCTGCAAAACAAGTGCTTTAAGTGGTGCAAGCGTATGTTGTCACTCAAAAATTCAGATTAACCTAGAAAATAGTGAGTTTAATTCCTAAACAATCTGGAAGCAAGCACAACGCAGTGCAAATACAGAAAACAGGAAATGAGTACGGTTTACCGCAGGAAACAGCAGTCCATCAAAGGTCATTTAAAATCTGAGTCCGTATTTAAATTCAGCTTTACATGTAACAGTACAGTACATCACTGCAAACCTAATTGCTCCTGTTTATCCAATATGTACCCTGGAAGGCAAATTAATGCATGTCTGGGGCTTGTGTTTATGTTGCATTTGTTATCACCGCAGTAAGAAAGCAGCAGCACGGTGGATAAACAAAAAGGGTGGTGACCACTGTACGAAGACAGAGGAGTCAGCCTGATGACCTGGAAAATATGCTGACAGCATGATATAAAATGGGAACAGAGTTATAGTAAGGCTAAATAAATGTACTAACTAATCAACACTTAATCAATAATGACCGGACCTTCAAAGGGCGTATTGTTAATTGCACTAGAAGAATGTAGTTATATAGATACTTCTCACTATGAAACCCAACCCACAGTGTACTGTAGGTTTTGGATCATATAGACATGACACTCCATTTCATCTTCTTCTTTCCTGTCATAATGAGTTAACATAACTGCAGTGACTAGAGCAAGATAATTCATTTTAAAAAATGCAGAAGCCAAGTGCTCATCACTTGCAGTGCAGTAAAACCGGGGGATGATATTTAATGAGGCTTTAAGAAACCTCAAAGTCACCAAAGAGAAAAGTTCTGCGGGTACTTTTAGGCAAGTTAACTTCAATCAAAATAAAATTAGCAATTTTTCTTTTACCCGGGACCCCGTAAAACCCTCAATAGGTCCCCAGTGAGTCCTCTGGCTGCACACCAGGGACCTTTGCTGTGAACAATAAATGTGGAGTGTAATATCCTCACTGTTGGGGTGAGAGTCTGATCTTTGACCGAGCCTCCAGTGTTTATTTAATGAACAGCTTCTTTGTCCCTGCAGGGTGAGCTGCGCTAATGAATGGGTCACTGTGTCGCTCTGCCTCCGCTTGTGTTTGTTTATTATTTATCAAATCCGCAGCATCTCACTCTCAACTCAAAGACAGGACCCTGGTCTCAGCCGGGTCAGGGTTCATCTCAGCTGTCTGGCTAGCACATCGCTACAATCCTACAGCCAGTTGATGAGTCTTGACTTTCAATCAAGTCTGTATGTCATTTATATCTATATAATAAAGGTCAAATAAAATATATTAAATTAAGTTTTATGAAGTGCTACAGGGCACTGTGCATTGTTTAAAAAAGTGTGCAACACTCCTGCACCCTCAGTGGAAACTTCGCTGCAGCTCAGCACTGTCAAACCTCCTACAATATGTCAGCATGTACCTAAATGTTGTAGAGTAATAAGAAGTAGAAGTCTGCAGGGTAAAAGTGAGTATATTTATACATCTATTGTGTAACTCTCGGGTCTCCAAGGATTGGCTCTCCCACACAGTTTCAGTAAATGAGAATGAGTTCTGTCAACTTGTCAGATTAAATTTACACAGGTTCGATTTTACAGATGAGCGTATTTATTTTATGGATACGGCTGCTCACAAACAGACCTTTTAGTGGTTTAATGGTATTTTAAGGTTCATAAAAGCCTGAATAAGTTATCTAAATGCTTTAGTGAAGCTTGTCTTGTGATTAGGAGAATGGCAATGATGTTTTAAATTTCTTGCAAAAACACTTGAAGACTGATCCATCGGTTCCACAGCAACTCTGCCAGATGTCAGATTGATTACGTAATCTTTTCTGGTTTCAAAGTCTGACTACAGTGTTTCACACTGCTCTGTTCCTGCTGCTTGAGTTGTTAAAAAAGCAAAATCACCTTGGTTTTCTGAGTGTTCAACTCAAAGTGTCACCACAGTTTAGACAGAATTAACTATATGAATTGCAATGTGATAATTGCTGGTTTGCATAGCCTTTGGGAGAACTAGGCATTACCACACTGAACTTGTCATGCTGAGTCACTTTAAGCTCAGAAGAGCCAAGAGCTACTAAACAACTGGTGTGCATGGGGCCAGTGGTACAGTGTTACTGTGTTCAAAGAGCAGAGCCAGTCATAAAATCTGTTCTGAGGGAGAAAAAGTTGCCATTCACATCATGGTGTCCCCTGTGGAGCATGGTGAAAAAGTCACTACTTAGCACCAGATGGACATTAGCCTTTTGGTCTTAATGGGCCGCAGTGTGCATCAGAGGCTAGCGTGGAAAAGAGCAAAAGTTATAGTAGGAAAGAAAAAGACTAGAGGCTAGTACTTACATCTGAAAGAATACTTTGAGCAGCTTAGCATTCACAGATGATTGTTAACCTTGGCCTGCATTCAGTGTGATTGGTGCCCTGGGCTGCACCGCACTAAGCCACACTGACTAAGGCTCTTCACTCACACTTGATCTAAATTTCATTAGCTGTATGATTGTGCCTGCACGGCTCAAAGGAGCTTCTCAGATGATGCTTTATTCATCATGTCCAGCACGTTAACCGTGAGGCAGACATTTCACAAGTCACACAGTACTGCACAGTCATCTCCAGCTTTACCTTTGCTCTGCATTCACTATATGACATTACAACTCAGTAAAAGCTACTGTGTGTTACAGTCACTTAAGAACTGGTAGCAGCAATGTTGTCTTTGTCAACAAATGTGGGTATTTTAAATCTAAATATATATGAAGCTA
>NW_018128046.1:295283-300150 GCF_001952655.1 Monopterus albus
GCAAGTTCACATCTTTTAAGTCTTTCTTTTAAAACAATATATTGACTGTGAAGAGATCCATTCCTATTCTCTAGCAGTTACAATCTTTTAAAACAAAAGTCAGATTCAAGTAAGCATTTCCAGTCACCTGGAATTTAACTAAAGCAAAATGATATGACAAGTAGTGGAAGAAGCCAGAAGTGAGAAATTGGAACACTAGTTTGTTGTTCTGATGTGTACAGATAGGTTGTGTTTTTCTCTTAGATCATAAACACCGCCAGAGGATGGAAGAGTGACAAGACAAATTAAAGAGAACGTGCGCCAGCAACACCCACATGCTCGGTAATGACGACATCGCTACTGGCAACATCAAAGGAGTTTTTCAAATTGTTCAAGTCAAAGGGTCAGGACCGGGCGCCGAGCCAGAGCGAAACACCTGCAGCTTAGAACATCGCTTCTCCATTTGTCGCCACAGTGACAAAAAGTGTCTGAGTTCAATTGAGCCATTCTTGCTTTACAGTTTAAACTGTCAGCGTCAAACACACACATTCCCACACATCAAAAGCAGCAGTGTGTAGAGAAAAAAACACAAGATTGTCACAAGCGAATTCAGCAAAAAATCTGTTTCACATTCTACATTTTCACATTTCTCATCAGCCTAATCAAGTTCAAACGGTGCCAATGCAACACAACCCTACACATACTGTACATGCTCTGGGTTTTACTTTCAAAACAAACCAGACCAGGTAACTCTTGCCCTCCTTTACTGCAAGCTTCAGAAGAGACCGCAGCTACAGGCAAGAGTAGAAGTCTAAAACATGACTATCAATTAAAATAATTACATCAATGCATCAGCTAAGAGAAGGCCATGCAAAAAAAAAAATGAAGAGATTTAAGGAGGGCGCTGAGTTTGCCTGCCTGAGGTTATTGTGAACAGAGCTCCAGAGCCCCAAGGGGCTTGGACAGAAAAAGCCCAGTCACCTTCAGAAATCAAGCCTGTGGAACAATTAGTAAGGCTCTGCCAGAGGATCTCAGCCATCAGGCTCAAAGGGATTCAGCATATCACAGACATAAGCAAGATCCCTCCTTGAAAAACAGGCAGTAAAGTCTTAAAGTCAATCCTAAAACTCACAGGTAAGCAGTGAAGGGCAGTGAGGACTGGTGTGATGTGATCACCTAAAGCCTGCTGACACCAGAATAAAAAGCAATGCAACGGTCCAGTCTGCAGGAGATAAAAGCATGGGTGACCTTTTCTAGATTTGCAGATGAAAATCCTGATCTTGTTTAAAGATCTCAGTTGGTCTTCTGACTGTCCAAGGACAGATCTGAATCAAAAATAACACCCAGGTCTCTTAGTGTTCATGAGGATGGCAACATTTTCAGATAGGCCTAACTTTTTCCCAACCTACAGTAATTCTCCAACTGCAGCTGCAGTGAAGGTTGAAAAATAAATGCTTTAGTACTACACTGATGGCAAATTATGGAGAAGTGTGTTGAAGGATTGTAAAGTAAGTGTAATGGAGATGATGAAGTAGCTTTGATGAACAAAGAGGCAAATATCATGAGCCCTGATGTTCTGTTGTGCAGCTGACTGTCAGACCCTCAGCCTGGTGTCTGATCCACAGCTCTTTCTGAGTTTGTCTCTGCTTTGAGTATTTCCTCACATATCCCCACCCGACTTTGACTGATTGAGTCATCAGTCTACTTTTCCCAACTGATAAAAACTCTCACATTGTTCCTCGACATTGCACCCGGACTGTTTTGATTAATTACTGTGATGCAAACGTACAAGGTGATGGAACAATCAATCAGTCATTATCACCCTCTGAGCTTAATCAGACAGATCATGATGTATCTTGTCTTTTTGTTATTTAGTCTCTAGATGACAGCGTTAACAATTAGCTCATTAAATAAATGGCATTTTATTGTAAAAATAACTGTCTGCGGGAGGGGGGTTTATAGCACAAAAGGTAAAGGTTTTTATCCTATGCACACTCATTTACAGAGCTTCTACACAATGATAACAAACGGTATCAGGGAATGAACTACTAGTCATCTTTCTAAGGAAACAAGAGATGCACTTAAAGCAGGGTGATATGACTAACTACATATATTTATAGACCATCTGATTAATCTAAAATATAACTGGTGTATTAACTGATAAAAAAAAATTTATTGAAATTATTTATTGTTTCAGTAGCAGAATTTTGTAACTGGATCACGTCATGTCACTTTTCATATCTAAGCATGGTAATATGGCCATGACAGTAAAATCCAAGCACAGCAACGACAGTATGGTTGGTAATGGTTAATAAAAACATTAACAGTAGGTCTGACAGGACGCAAAGTTGGGTCTCCCGTGGAAAGATCAAAAAAATGCTGAATCCTTCACCTTAATGGTTACATTAGATTCAGGCCACATCGTCTCCTGCGCTGACACCGAACGCTAGGATTCAGTCATAAAGTGTAGAAAACCTGCACCATTACATTTTTATTTACTAGCTTTAATTTTTCTTATTTAAGTTTTACAAGACAAGGTAACTTTATTTATATAGCACATTTCATACACGGTGGCAATTCAGAGTGCTTTACAGAGACAAGGGTAAACAATAACAGCTGTCAACAATGATCTTATAAGCTGACAGTAAATAAAATGATTTACTGTTTGGACCACAGAGGATTAGCAACTGCTAATGTAGATGCTAATCGTGACATAAATAAACTAAGCATTTACTAAAAGAACAGGGGTGGGAACTTCTCATGCTGTGCTGCTGCTGCTCAGCATGCCAAGTTTGTTTAAAGAAAATTGTGCCTAACCAGCCTCAATACAACAGCTGATGTTTTTCATAATGTAAAGGAGCCAGGTTCAGTAATGAATGATAATGAGTTATTGATAAAATTATGACAGGAAACATGAATGGCAAGTTTTATTTGTTCTCTTAGGAATAAATGCCTGTGTACTGAAAACAAATAGCTTCTATCACAATTCATAGCTTTGTTGGTGAATGTGTACTGTGCACTGTTTAGAGAGGTCTTGGTTACACAATTAGTGGCATGATGTTTTTTTTTTGTCAAATCATCTTAATGTAGGTTAAAACAGAGGCTCAATGCCATGGTTAAAAATAAATATATAAAGATACATAAGTAACAACAAAGTCCCCAGAATAGTCTTTTAAGGCTGTGGCAAGATATAACACCCTCTGAATTTTAAGTAGAGACACTGAAGAGAAAACATCAAAAAGCAGTGGCCATGCACATCATTGTCAAGGTATAGAGATGAGTGTGCACTGTGCCACACTGTTTCATCATTATTTACCAATAAAGGAATGCTCTTATCCTGCAGTGCAGTGATGCAGACATGATAAACACATTTTCACCCAAGCGATCTCCAGTACAACCTGAATCCTCCACTATTGGCCACTGTGCAGCTTCACATGTCTGGCGCTGCTGACTTGTTGAGTCAAATCAGAGCTGACAGGCCCTTCGATGTCTCCCCTAAAGGGGTGTGACAGTTTGGCAAAGGGTATGGAGATATGAGGATGGGGGTGAATGAAATTCAGTGCCAGAGGTTCAGTGAATCTACCCTGACAATAAAAGCCTCTGGTCATTGCACTGGCAGGTTTTACAAGAGCAGCAGTGACACAGGCTGGTCAAGGCATCTTTCTGTGAGCAAGAAAACCACAGAAACAATGAGATTCACACACAACAGGGATGTTTGTTTTCTCAGTGGAGGGTCTTCTTCTGGTGGCATTTCATCTCCATCTCAGCCTCAAACATAAAAGATGTGTGAGAAAGGGCTGTCACTTTCAAAAAGTCGTTTGAACGTGGTTAAAAAAAACTATTCAAACTGTAATGACCTGTTTGAATCGAACAATGTGTGCTATGTCAATAAGAGCAACAGGCTGTTTGATGTAGTTTACCTTGCGGTTCAACAGAGGATGTTCTTAAAATTCAGTATCGTCTTACCAGTTACAGGTCCTGTTCACCTCTCAGTAAAGTTAGCAGGAGCATTTTGTTTGCAAGGACAAAATGCAGAATAGCTGTGAGTTATGCTGATTGGACAATAATAATACTGGAGCAATGGCAAGTTAAACAGTTTGCCAACTGCAAAAAAGCAGATGCCTACTGAAGCACAGCAACACATCTGAGGACTCACCTGCAATCTCGTTACCCAAGTGAGGCACCAAAGTTAACCTTACCACAGATGAGTGGAGCAGTGTCTGCTCTGCAGCTTACTCGCCCTGAAGAAGACAGGTGGGTAAAAATGTTGGTTACACCTTCTAACTACATCATGTAAGCTTTCAGTGTGTGCAACGCATAAGTCAGGCAAAGCAGCGAGGGGTACTGACTAATTTGAATGAATTTGAACGAATTTCCTGTCAGAGCATCATTTGAATGTGATTTTTAGACAAAGTGACAACCCGAATGTCACAGTGTTGTAGCCTTGACATGTGATGTAGCTCTGAACCACCAAGCTGAATCAGGCATTGGCTATGTAGGCTTGCTAAACTACACTTCCAACATGACATCCATTTTTCAGCAGTTTATGATACTGATACTCTACACATCAGTAAAATGTTCACTGATTCACTGATGACATATTTCCTTTATTCCTGCTCAAAAGAGCGAGGATCAAGGAATGAGGAGGGTGCTAGAGGAGACATAAGTGGGGATGCATTAGAACATCTCTCACAAACCTTTCACGGACCAACATGCCCTTTTATAGGGAATCAGTCTGTGATTGGACACTTTAGATGAAGGATAAAAGGAAAGGACACTAAGGATTAGCGTAACTACAGTAAGGTTGTTATTCACGTCGGCGCTAATGACTCCCGACTTCGCCAGTCAGAGGTCACTAAGAATAATGTTGAGTCGGTGTGTCAGGGCC
>NW_018128046.1:304111-313899 GCF_001952655.1 Monopterus albus
GAGGTTTCTTCCGTTAAAGGGAGTTTTTCCTCCCCACTGTCGCCAAGTGCTTGCTCAAGGGGGATTTGTTGGGTTTTCCCTATGTAATAATATTGATAACAGTAAGGTCTAGACCTTACTTTGTAAAGTGTCCTGAGATGATTTTTGTTGTGATTTGGCGCTATACAAATAAAATTTGATTTGATTTGAAAATTTGATTTCATTTGATTTGATCTCATGTCCTCTCTCCTTGTGTTTTTTTTCTTACATCTTTCCCTTTGCATCTTACATGGGAGGAATTCAGATGCAAGTGAGGGAAACATGAATGTAAATAAGAGACTCAGCTGAGAAAAGCAAAAGAAACATTTCAAGTGAACAGTGATTAGGTTTACCATTGCAGTATAATTAGGAAAACTATTTAGTGATATAGAAACATCTTTTCATCATCAGGAGGCAGGTTTGGTATAGACCATGAGCTATGCTATTACTCCTGTGCATCATTCCAGATCTTCCACGACCAAGCTTTTACTGTGAAGCACCTTGCAGTCATATCTAGCCATATGAGGATTTCTGGTACTATTGTATCTGCCTCTGAGACTTCTGCTCACCCAGCTCCAATGGATGTGCAAGGAGTTTCTCAAAGTTTTGAAAAATGACATTTAAAATATTCAACAAAAATGTGTCGTTCGAGACGTACTGCTACCGCTACTCTGAATATTCCACAGACATCGTTGTCAAGAGATTTCAGTGGAACAACTTTCAGAGTCCCTATGCAAACTGCTGACAAAGTAACAGGAACAGTCTCTCAGGAAAGACACATTGCTTTTCAATATGCCATTGTATTGAGGTTAAGGTTAAAACATCTGAAGTAGTAAGACTCTAACATACAGACCAAAAGTATTTGTATGGATAGATACCACCGTCTGAACATTAAAAGTTAGTACAGTATGTTGCAGGATTATTATATTTTACTACACATGTTGGTGCTATTGTTCAGTCTGCAACTTAAGACTCTAAATAATGTGTATCTGTATTTTCTCATCTGCAGTTACAAAGCCTCTTTTGACAGTAATATCCAACCATATGCATGTAATAGTTGGATAATCTTTTGTATTTTGTGGATTAAGCTCATGCTGTGTGGTTTTTCTTGACAGGGGATGCATAAGGAGTGAAAATGTGTGAATGAATACACAAGAGGAAAGTCCAAGCATGAAGAAACATGCTGTGTGCTTTAATATTAGTTCTGTGAGAGCCAGGTCACAGGTGTCTTTTGTGTGTTTTGTGTGTCTGTGCATGCATGGTACAGTGTATCTGCGCATGTTGTTCTGTGCAGGTGGCACTGCACCTCCAGGAGAAGGGGGGCAGCAGCTTGATGGTGTAGCTGTCACTTTATTAAGATAAATTTTCCAATCACATGGCAAGATCTCTCACCCTCAGGAGTGCCAGCATGGGGGATTAGATTACCACCTCCCACAATGCATCATGCTTTACATCACAATCAAATAGGAAAGTAATTCTGGAGTGAGGACACGCTGCAACCTTGCCTCCTAAAACAAGGGCTTTAAAAATAGCTCTGGGGACATGTTCTAAATCACAACAATTAGAACCGTCTTAATAACATTATTAAGAATCAATTTTAAAATACAGAATGGGGTTGAAGCGGATAATACTTCAGCAAAATGTTACTGTAAAACTAGCAGTGTTCATGCAATTAAATGCTAGCAGGCAAAAAGCTGCAGAAATAAAAGCACAACAGACTTGTTATTTTCTCTGATTTGGACTGTTAATGACAACTTTTCTGACACAAGATGCGAAAATGAAATAATAAGAATAAGCTTACATGGGATATGTAGTGGAACATGTTCGCTCAAGACTTACAGAGAAAAGTTTACACAAGCTGCTTTTAAGAAAGTCTACCAGCAATTTCATTATTTCAGTGTTATACTCAGCTATAATGTGATTCAAGTATTCCCAGACATTCATCCATCCATCCATCCATTTTCCTCCGCTTATCCGGGACCGGGTCGCGGGGGCAGCAGTCTAAGCAAAGATGCCCAGACTTCCCTCTCTCCAGACACTTCCAGCCCAGCCGGGGGATGGCCGAGGCGTTCCCAGACAGACAATTCATATCAGGCCATATGTTGGAGCAGGAACATTTTCATTTCCCCGCTTCAACAAAGCTTGGAATTACACAACAATACAGCTACAATCATCTCACAATCCTGTAACAACTACAGAACCATGAAAGGCAGTTTGAGTAAATGGAATGAGTGCAAAAGAAGAATTCCCCACTGTCAAAAATTGACATTTAAAATGACAAATGAAGAATAGAAAAACTCTTGATAAAGTGCTTTAACATAACCTAGAACTGGGTCAGAGAACAGTAAACTACTGTGGCTCACCCACTGTTTGCAAATACTGAAACCAAGCTATAGTTGAAACCCATAATGGCCTATTGGTAAGCTGCAAGTGAAATGTTTGCACTACATTTAAAATGACAGAGCATGCAGGGCTATGTTTCTGACCATGCCTCATCTAGCAAGCTGAATGTCCTTGGGATGAAATGAAAGAAATTCCACACTTATCTCTGCTCAGCTTTGACAGATTTAGAGGTATTGTTAGCCAGAAAACTACCAAGATGTTAACCAGTGACAAAAAGCAAACAGATGAATTTAACCACAAAAAATGTGTAATGTAAATGCAAATGGAAAAAAATGACAGTATTCTACAAAAAAAGAATGAATGATTTCAGGTTTATAGCTGAACTTAACATAATGTAACAATTTAAAGTTAACACAGGGTGTTATCAGGAGTCCTGCGGTCGGTTAGATTTATAAATAGTCCATGGCATGCTTTTATGTTTTCTGACTTCTCTACAATGTTACAATAATGAATTACCATTTTAAATGTGACCAAAAGCTCAAAAAATGAGGTGTACCTATGTTTTTATGCTTCTATGCAGAAGAAACTCGATTTTGCAAACTCTTGCTGGCAAGACTTTTTTTTTGACCCATGTAAAGTCTTACACGATAGTGTGCAGGTTTCCTTGAATGGGCATAATCTCCAGGCAGTTGTGTGAGCTTGCCTGACATCCACTGGTGCCATAGTAAAAGCGGGAATTTTTTAAACTGCACAAGGTTTTGTGGATATAGTTTCCCTCCTGCTGCTGCTGCACTGTGACCAAAGGATGTGGAGAAAAATACAGGGCCTGAGGTTACTGCATGTCTGCAAATGTTCCTGTACAGGGACTCACTGTTTTACCTGACCAGGTCTAACGTGGCGTGAATGGAGCAGCAGGAAACCTATAGGCAGCCGGCCAGTGAAGCACCCTGGAGTGGTGAATGATCAGCTCATCAATGATGGATTCCCCTGGAGCACAGTGCCTATTTGTTTTGATTGGTTGAGGCCAGAGTGTCTGCCGCATGTGATGTGATGCGGGTTAACGAGAGGATTAATGATCCATGATGTTATTGTCAGTACAAGGCTACCTGTTAGGACTGATTTCACTACTTTGGGAATGTGGTCACCTGTAATGTAAGGGATTTGTTGAGGAAGCGATCACAGCTGGATTTACCGACCTTGAGGTTTCCACTTCTCAGTGAAATGTAACGGTAAGTTTAAAAAACCACACACGTTGTATGTCTGTTAATGCCTTGTTTCTGTAGAGACTTGCTGTAAGGCTGGAGAAGTTACTATGTCTGCATTATGCCAGTTAAAATATGGGGTTTCTCAATCACCGCTTTGTTTCAAGTGTTACACATCTCCTTTCACTAGTACATGTACCATTGTTTACCTGTTTATTAATGTCGTTGCCATTCGTCCTGCTGTCCACCTTCATAATCTGGCGCGAACATGCCAGATACGATTTGATATTTTATCGTTATTGAAAACATAGCTTATTTGTCAGTTTTTTTGTTTATGCATTGTCCTGGCTTCCTGACCAGCAATAGGAGTTGTGCACGTTCACAAACTATCCTCTCATTTTCAGGAGGAGGCTCTCCTTGTGATATTGGGGTTTATCATTCTGAAATAAATACAGACTATTTGGAGTTATGATAGGTGCAAAACAAATTTAGAGGTACCAAGGATTAAAAATTAAATGGATGGAAATGAGCATGCCATGGGCACTTTAAGATTTGAATTTCACCCTTTTATTTGACCTCTGTGATGTTAAAGGCATGTGTTGTATATGATCTGGCCAGATCCTGCTTTAAACACACAATGACTGTGTTTACATGCTTTCATTTACTCTGTGGCACAAAGTAAGAGCAAGCTACACACATAGATTTATAGAAACAGAGTTAGATCCAGGTAACTTATAATTTTATTTTGCTCTTGTTACTGAATAAGAGAATCACAGTTTAGAAACTTGCATATTCGAGAAGGCGCACGTCAGCCAAACCGTGGCCTAAGCTTGCACAACCTCAGCCACATGCAGCCACCATAGATTTAGTGTAGCCCCTCAGTGCTCATGCATAAATCTGCCATATGAATCTACAGCCATGCTAAGTGGCTCTGTCAGACTCCATGTACTTATTTACAGTTGCTTTGATTGAAATACATCAGCTTGCATGCTCACAATGACAATCCTAACCTAATGATACTGCGCAGATACAATGTTAACCATGTTTATGGTCTTAATTTAGCATGTTAGCATACTAAGTAATATTAAAGCTGAGGTTGATGGGAATGTCATTAGTTTTGCAGGTCGGTGCATTTAATCATAAGTCAAAGTACTGAACAAATTAAAATGTTGACCTGATAATGGGGGTAGATGATAAGTTAATTGTCTGTACCGAATTTCATGCCATCCCATCGAATAACCATGCTACTAGTGTAGCAAGGAACACATCCATCTTATCAGTCTAAATCACATCAAGGTCACTCCTTACTTTTCAACTGAAATGTGGCAGAATCCCCTCATTTATCCTCATGAAAATCTAGTGGACACCTCTGTACACGAGGGAAGACATGAATTTAGCCCAAAAGCAAATTAGAGAGTTTTCACTAATAACAGTGTGAAAGACCACCCTTATCATGCCATGTCATTTTAATATTGTTTGTATTTTTAAGCATCATAGTTTGGCCACATTTGTAAATGTTATTATATAAATATCCTACAAACATTTTTTGTAGTGTGCTGTTTTGCAAAACTATGCAGCATTGTCTGCAACAGTGAGGCTTTGAATATTTATAATTATTTAAAATTCAAGAAATGAAGTCGGCTTTTGTTTCAGTTATTTAAAGCACCGGTGATGTAACATTGCTGGAAAATAACCGCTTGTCAGGATGTTAATTCAAACAAGAGTGGTTTCGTGTCTTACCTATCAGCAGCATATACTAGTTTTACATCTTAACACTTCTAGGCCAGTTGCTGCTAAATCTACTGAGGTGCAGGGCCACTTTTCTAGGCCTATGGGGATCCGTCATGGACACTGATTGGGCAGCAGTATGGAGGTGGGAGGCATTGGACAGAGAACATGGATATCAGAGCCAAGCCCAATTCAAAGCACACACACGTGCACGTCCTGCCTGCACACACACACACACACACGTGCGCATACACACATGCACACAGCAGGCCAAAGCAGACAGACCATGATCGTACCACCACATCGACCCACTGCCTTCTGTTAGCTCTTTTCATGCTTGCCTTCATTTCATGTCACTCTGAAGAGTATGATGAAAACAGAGAATAAGAAGGTGAAATCAGCGTGAAACCTTTGAATTTCATAATCAACCCTCCAAACTGCTGTTAGAAACATTACTTTTTTCATTTCTGTTGCTTTTGACTGTCTTTGTTTTTCATCTACTTTGCAAAATGTCTTTCTCAAAGTGAGTCGGAATACATTTTACTTGACTTGGCTTGAATCTCTCCTGAGTAAAATAGGTCATATTTGCCAAACAGATGCTGCAAATGCTACCAAAATTCAAAAGCTAGCTCTGTAATCTAACAGAGCCTGCATGTTTTTGAAAACTGACAAACCAAACACAGGACAGATGCCTCGGTATGCAGAAGACAGGAGAGAACCCTCCTCACCTGTTTTTCCTACAAAAATAAGTACACTGTGTAATTTATTCATTCTGGAGACTAAGGTCAAGTAGAGGTAGCTACTCTTCCCTTGAGTTATTCCTTTGAAATGACTTTTTTGGCCAGGACAGTTCACATAGGACAGTTCACATAGGGTTAACTGTGCTTCATTGAGAGGACTAGCTGCTGCTTGTGCTCAGCAGAGTAATGAGACATTTCCAGCCATCTCAGCTACCAAATTGACAGCATCACTGACTGGTGGTCCGCTGGGAGGTCTTGTTAGGATGTTGAGCTATAATTGCACAATATGCTGGAGGGGGGACAAAAAGAGAAAGGGCAGAAGGGGTACATTTTAGCATCTTGCGGCTGAGTTACCAGTATTTCTGTTATGTGCTCTGAATGGTTAACCATGTGACTGTCTATATTTTGTCATGTTATGGCTGATTTGTCCGTTGAATCCTCTGAAGACTCTTGCTTCTGATATCTTTGAATAATAGGCCCCTCTTTTGTTGCTCATCTCAAATTGTGAAACAGCCACGGGACAAGTGATTGATTACTATAAAACCTGTCAGGCGCCCTCACACGCCCAGTTGTGTGAACACTCCTGCAGCCAAGAATAGAGGTAAAGACTGACAGCTGCCTCTCCCATAGGACACCAGCCTCTTGGTTGTGCTAATCTGTGCCAATGCCTACGCATGTGGAGGCGGGAGCCTGTAATACCAGAGAGGTTTAGGCACACTTGTCACAATCAGTCAGTCTGCCCTGATTGAGTGAAAAGAATAGATTACTGGTGCCGCTGTTGTTCATATAGCTTCATGTTTATCATGCAGCATGTGTACATTTCTGAATGCATCACCCTTAATATAGTGCACAGAAGAGCAGTCTTTGTTGGGATGTTCAGTTTTGCATGCAGAAGTTTAGTATAAAACGCTGCACCTTTATCTCACAGAACCCAAGACTTGCAACATCCGTGGAGGATCCCCAAGATGAAGAAATGACACTTAACCAACTCAATGTCAACTCTGCAACTATAAGAAGAAAACCTTTGAATTATTCATGGCAGCTGCTGCATGCATCCTATGTGCCAAGGAATAGAAACAATACTCCCACCATGGCAGCCCTGTGAGATAAAAGAAGCACAAGGTATAGAGCATTGACGTTATTGTCTGCCTTTCACAGAAGTGGTGAATAACTGTCAAACTGTGGAGGCAGATGAAGACCTTCTCTGAGATGGCGTGAATTTTATCCAGCATGTACCTGAATGGTTCTGCCAGATGAAGGCGGATCCAGCAATCCCACCGTGAACAGTCAGCAGCACACTTTTTCTCAGTCAATTCAATTTAGCTCATTTAAGGAAACTTGAGCTGTGCCCTTGCCTAATGCACAGGGGCTGACCTTGCTAGGAAGGCTGTTTTCACATTAGTGTACAGCCACTAACACTGAAACACCTTAATTGCAGGCAGGTGGCCAGAGCTCATTGGCTATCAGTTCCACACAATCACTAAGTGACAAGCGGTGCTGCATCTAATCAACAAGCAGAAATAAAAGGGGAAAGGATGATGCCACCTGGATGCCACAGTAGTGATGATGCTATGATTTAATTCTGAGACTTTTCCATCCTGATTATGAAGCCCAGATCCCAGCCTCTGCTCCTCTGACCCTCCTCACACACCCTCTGTGCCTGTTAATAGGGTAGATGGAGCAGATTATAGAGCCCCTGGGATGTGGTTGCTAGGATATTGATGGCAGGACATGGCTCTGGACATGTCTTGCCTCCCTTTGGTTTAAAGGTCTTCCTGTTCGACTTTTCTAAGGCGCACAGATGATTGTTTGTATATTCTGTCAGCAGATTTGAATTAATTTGTAAATATCATGTTTATGTCAAGTAATAATAATAACAGGTGAATAATTGCACAAATGAAAATGCACTAATCAGCATAAAAGCTCATTTAGATGGAAATCTGATTTGAAGTCAATTTGAAGTCTGAAAACAATCGATGTCCACAATTAATACTAAACTGTTTATGGCCTTTTAAAGGGGTTATCATATTATCATATTCCTTTAATGGGGGGATCTTCTAAAGAATTCCCCTAAGAAACAATTCAGCTGAGTTAACAGTTTGACAAGAGGCCACATCGATAACAGAAAGTGTCTGTTTGGATACTTCAGCAGAAGCAGAATTCTCTGTCCAACAACATGAAGCGCCAACACACGGGTTGCAGAGGGGCAGGTTTAGGGTGCCTTCAAAGCTACTCAACTGCATGTGTGGTGGGAGATGTGCCATCCCTCCATATGGCAGCTGCAGCCATGTGCTTGGACACATATGCTTACTGTAAGCCAGGGCAGAACAGACTGGCTGTGAACATGTTCTGTTCTTACTAACGTTTGCCATAAGCATGAACCTAACAGAAACATTGCCCATGTGTTAAACCAAAAAAACAATAAAGTGATGTGAAGCCCTTAAATTAGTGAGGAAACTGGTAGAGAAGGCTGATGGTGTAAACAGTACATCCAAATAAAATTAAGATTAGAACTTGTCCTCCCTCATTAGTTTGTGCAGTTCTGAACTTTCTATTTTTCCGTTTAAACAATAAATCTGGTAACTGTATTCATCCTTCTGATAACTTAAAAGATGACCCTTTAGTACAGACATAAGCTTTTTATGGGTGCTGTATTAATGATTTTATGGTCTCCTACCAGAAACTGCAACACGATGTATACTGGGGTTGCTGCATGACAGTTGCTGAGATTTCTGACTTTCAAAACTCACCTCCCAGTCTCAACTCTTAGAGTAAGAACTTTTCATAAAAACTGGAGCTTCAAGTCACTTTGAAACCCTTTTCCATCTCACACTGTCAACAGTTCAATGCGGGGGGATGGTAGCTTCTGGTATTTCATTCTCGGGCAAGTAGAACTGCAGAGAAAGAAGTAAACTGTTTACATTCCTGTATTTTTCATGGCAGTATTTTTTAATTTTCTGTTTCTCCACACTACTACAAAAATTTTGTTTTATTGTTTGTGTCAATTACTTTTTACAAACATTGAATAGGTCAGGAGATCTTAAGATTCAATTTTAAACACAACCTGACCTCAGAAATAAGCAAATAAATAAGGCGTAATAGCAGGCATGTGAAAATACACATGTAGCACTATCTCAACTGAGACCTGAGTTCAGTCATTTCTGCCTCTCATACAACTTTCTCCTTTTATGATTGCATCTTTATCATATTAGAAAAAGTTGTTTTGAGCCCAAACTGTTGTTCTGTCAAGTGCACAGCATTAAAACAGACAACACATATAATTAAAAGCCTGAATAAACCTAACTGGTTTCAGTCCTTTAACATACATTGTCTTTGTGATGAAACATTAAAAACCATTTCAAAAACAACAAATTTACTGAAAAATACATCTACGGTTTTTATATGTAAAGAAATAAAGGACAACTAGAATTACCACTTTGTACCACGGCTGTTTGCCTATGCCAACCAGACAAATTCATGGGCGTGGGACAGATGTGAGGTCACTGACCGTTGACCACCAATATCTAAACAACTGATCCTTGAGTCCAAGTGGATGCTTGTGCCAAATTTGGGGAAATTCTTTGAAGGAATTCCTGAGATATCGAATTCACAAGAATGCAGCTCTCACTATCGCGGAAGTATAAAAATATCGACTCTACTGCTTTAGACGAACGGTGATGACAAAGCAACGCCCTGCTTTTCCTACAGTACCTACAAATAGCAACTACAGAATGGTTATGTTTGGGAAAGACAGAAG
>NW_018128046.1:313951-346226 GCF_001952655.1 Monopterus albus
AAAGAATGTGGTTTTGGTTGATTTAAAAAAAATAAAATAAAATTCTGCTTTAAAAAAAGCAGACATGTCCATGCACCCCTGACCACACACAAACCTTCACTTTCTCTTTCAAAACAACAATGTACAACCTTTGATACAAACTACTAAACTGATCTTCAAGAAGTGCACAGAATGGCTTCATGTGTTGAGTAAGGAGTTTTCAAATGACTTAAACAATCTGAAGCCCAGCTGGTCACCTCAGCTGCAGCCAGAGGAATAAGCTGACAAAATAATTGGGCAGCCCCAGGTGAAGCTGAGTGAGCTGCATAACATTAGACAGGAAATGAGGCATCCTGACAGTAAATTCACCTTTATTTTCTCATTTTGAGACTCTGAACTCTGGGAGGGGCTACAGGATGCATCTGGAAACAAAATATACTTTAAAGAGGTCTTTAATTGCAAGTGCAATCAACATTTTAAACTAAAAGACGAGCAACAATGTGTGCCATGGTATTTTGTGTCACAGTCTCTGTCTTGGACATGATTCCGCCCCTTGCATCCCTGTCACATTAGACCTCGCCCATGTCTTTGTTCACTTTTGCTGCTCTTGCCATTTCCTCTGCTCACACTCTATCTTTGCAATCGCCCGATCTCTGTTTAAGGCAGCAGCAAACCATTTAGTCCTTGTTGTCACTATCTAAAGATTTGTCATTTGTAGAGCCTCATTAAGTTTGGTCACCCATGTGCTACTGTAGCTTTTAGTGTATTTCCTGAGCCCTTATTCTCTCATGTATATCTTGTTATAGCCCTAGGTTACTCTTGCCATGATGTTTAATGCCAAGTTCTGGTTTACAATATCTCACTAGCTGCAATAGCGTCTAGCTGCTATTGCCTCTAATAAAGCCTGTCATTCTCCATCACATTTCTCTTGCTCTGCTTTCTGCATTTACAAATACAAAGTTTTATATATTAATATTAAATTTGTAACAATTTTGAGTCAATGTTTTACACATTTTGCTTGTATTTTTCACCTGTACACTGCAGTATTCACTAGACTGTTTCACTGGCCACATTTGTTCTATATGTTACATGTTCTTGAACTGCTTTTATGTGTTGATGAGCCAAAGACAATTTTCCACTCGGGTGGACAATAAAGTGGCATTCTGTTGTATTCTTTGGGGGCCACTACATACTGTACAGTATTCACACTGGTGTTGGACATAAATCATAAGGTGCAGAAATGTCCAATATGAATGTAATTACTTGGGATATTGGCCTGAAAAATACACACACACACACACACATCACTATGGAGACATTCAACTACAGGGAAAAGGAATCAAAAATAAAAACAAGGTAAAAGTAAGACTTGGCTCAGAAGATGTCTATGCTGTCTCTATCATAAAAGAGGTTAAGAGTGAAAATTTAATAACAGCAGACTTGGACAGATTGAAACTTTGAGAATTTCTTGTTAAATTTATGACAGGAGACAAGTTGTCAGGAAAGATAAAGACAGAGCAATCCAGGTGAGAAAATGAGACTGGACTGGATCATGCATTTCACTTCAACCAAATCTCTTCAGAAGCACCTGCTGTATAGATTACAGACTTGCCCCGGGAATTGTTATACCTATACAGTACATGCATTTCATCATGTAGCACTCTTCTTATCTTCCTTACTTAGGCCCTGTCTTCTCAGTCAGTGAGATAACAAGAAGTGACACCACAAGGAATATCATTATGTATAAATGAGCCACCCACTGCCTCAGTTTCCTCCATAAATTAGCAGGCAAAAAAGAACAAAGCTTTCAAGGAGCGGCAACGCAGTATTAAAACCCTCCCTGCTTACTGCAGAGAGAGAGGAGCTAATGGATGGCTCAGAGTGAGCTGCGAGAAGAATATCACTGTCTGAGAGACCAGGTAGAGCAGGAGGTCCAAGGTGAGGGAAAACGCTCACACACACACGCGCGCGCACACATCACCACATACACATGCTGAGTGCTATGATCACACCAGGGGGTGTGTGCCATAAAAACTGCCACCCTCCATCTGAAGGCGCTGAGATAAATGAGCACACAACTCTGTCTCTGCCCTTTCATTTCAGTGCTCTGCCGCACCAGGTAAACATGAGAGAAGAGAGTGAGGAGATAAGGCCACTGAGCATGTGATCGCACATACACACATAACGCCCAAAATGTGCATACACATAAGCAAGGGGAGGGAAGCTTTGAGCATATGCACTTTCATGCACAATTTACACATGCATGCACATACGCTCTCCTCAAGGACAAGGCGGTTTGGGTTTCTGATCGTTTGTTTCTTCACATGAATCCAAATTTAGACAGAACAATCAGTGACAAAACTTTAACCTGCTTGGTTTTTGCAGCTTGACATGCCATCATCATTCCCAGCTGGTGACAGCAGAGCTATCAAGCAGTTTTCTTCAGAGCCCACATAGATACAACAAAATCAGATTAAACACATACACATACTATGAGTTAATAGCTTGTCTGTAACTGTGATTAAACAAGCCGTCCAAGAAGCCAAATCGATCCTCTGAACTAGAACCGGAAAAAGTCTGTGCTTCGACTCATCTAACGCAGACACCTTTGCCTCTTCTTTGATCCAGCTGTAACATCCAGATCGTAACACAGTGAGGGTTTAATCAGGGCCGAGCATCAGGACAGGAGGAGAGAGTGTGCTGAACCCATTAAATATGGATTAGAGCAGTAATCGCTGGAGACTTGGCCAGTCGCACAGAGGGGTGTGGGAGTACAGCCAGCTGGGCAAGCTGCTGTGACATCAAATCAAAATTCATTTATATAGCACTTTAAAAACAACAACGTGTTGGCCAAAGTCCATCACAGACATAGACAAAGAAACAGGGAACAATAACACACAACAGAATAAAACAGATAACAGAAGCATAAAAACAAAACATTAGCCAAGAAGAAAATGTCGAACTCCACTAAGCCAGGGACCGAAAGTCCGCCGAGTCTGTGGCACCTCTAACACCAATCTATTCCATAGCTTAGGGGCCACTACAGCATGAACCACAACAGGGAAACAGGAGAGTTAAGAGTCAGCATGGGAGTGACAGCAGCTCCCTTAACATGCAAACTCAGGGTTAGCATGGACTACATGCTAATTTATGGCTCCATCTGTTCAAGAGCAAAAGAAGAAGCAAAGGAGCAGGAAAATGAGAATGAATGCAGCATCTGAGTCTTGATCGCAGCAGGACAGAGTGGGTGTTTGGGACTTTTTTTTTTGTCTTTTTGTGCCTGTAAATGTAGCCTACAGAGGGTATCTGCTGCAACAACACTGTATAATCTGGGAATAAAAGTGGGTTAATGATGCTGCCAACCAGATGTGTCACTCATACGCTGGACGCTCTGTAGATGCTACTGAAAATGAAAAAATTGAAAGCAGCTACACCATGGCTGTGCATTTTTACAGTGATTGGTAAATGTGCTGTCTTAATGTGTAATAGCACAGGATGTGGCTCAGAAATTACAGATCAGTTCAGTGCTGCTGACATGAAAATTGTACATTAAGTGTTTATTTTAAATGCAATAAATGCAGGTCTACCTGATGTGTAATTTACGTGTCTCTGTGCAGAATAGATGAAACCCTCTAGCTCGATCTGCATGAAGTTAGTCAGATTTCAGGATTACTTTTCACCATTAGTGGGACCAAAAACAACTCTGTGTAAATAAAATCCTAAGGGGCCACATTAACGTGGGCATTATGTTACAGGCAGCAGTCAGGAAACAAAATACGATCTTAGAAAGTCGGGTTATATTAGCACTGAAACGATGATTTGATGGCCAGAAAATTACTCAGATTAAATCATTATTTATTAAGCAAAAACATTCATGAGCTCTACCCTGTTCTTACGGTCATATAGCAAACTGAATAGCTTCTTGTCAGAACATAATGAAAAAACCCATCACAACTTCAAAAACATCTTCATCTGTCTTTCTTTGTACGACCTACAGTCAAAACTTGAAAATCGCATGACAATGATATATAAACTGAAAATAACAGCAAATCCTCACATTGGAGAAGCTCCAAACAGAATTTTGGCAGTTTGTCTTATCTTCAAGTATTGCATTGTTGCTAAGTGATTTTCTGTCAACTACTAATCGATGAATCAATTAATTGCTGCATCTGCAGGCTGATGGTTGGAAAAACAATTAATGGGAAGAAGCCACTTTGGCTTATGAGTCATTCTCAGAACAGTGGATAGACTAAAAAAATTCATTTGCAGAAATTGGTTGCTGTTAGCAGCCCTGTTCTGAATATTACATCCATAAATTTGAAGGTTAATTTGACATTAAAACCCCACAGAGCAGCTAAAGACAAATCTGGCAAGCCACCATAGCAGCAGCGCAATTATTTCATCCTCGATTGGTTAACAGTGTTCATGTTACATGGTAAAACACCAGAAATGTATGCTTACATGTACTGGATTGGCACTGCAGCAAATGTGAGTGAGATTTGACAGCTTTCCAAGAAACATGAAGTCAATTTTTTTGTTTGTTTTTTGCCAGACTCTTCTGCACCCGAGCGCAACCTTAGACAACAAGCATCCTTCAGCCATAGCTAAAAAGCTAATATATGTAGGCAGAGACTTGAGTCACAGTTGGTAGGCAGGTTTGCAGAATCAAGAACCCCATTTCATTTTGAATTTGGCTTTGGATGTAGAAGCTTTTCTGATGAAAATCAACACATGAAATCCTTCATATCTGAGAAGGTAAAAACTAAATCCCATATGAAAGAGAGCTTGTGTTGGACTTGGCAAAAAGTGTGTGGTTTGGGCATCAGTGTGTTTCGCTTCAATCACAGTCCTCAGCGGAGCTGTATTTTGTAGACGAGACCCTTGACAGAACGCTCTTTACTCCAAAGAGTCACTTTCAAAGGCAACCCAGTAGGTGGAGGATCAAAGCAACTCAATAGCTGCTCTGGACCATCATCTTAAATGCCATGTTTCTTGGAGAATCAAACAATGCTCTGCACTAGTCAGCAATGAGACTGAGCAGAGAAATTTAAAGGAATGTTTGGGTGATGTGAACTTCTCTTTGATATAGGATTTGGGAAGAAAATAAGACAAAATTACTTTGTTATAAAGATAAGAGGAAAATAGCTCTTTGAACTGTTCATGCTCACATTCTTCAGCAGATGCTGTTGTGTTTACTTTAGCTTGGTATCTACTGTGGAAATAAAATCCTAGAGTTTAGGTCCCAGACTGAATTGAAAGAGAAATGATCAAACTTTACTTGTATGAAACAGTACTGCCTCGAAATCCAACATGTTGTCTTTGAAGGAGGTTTGATGGTGGCAGCTTAAAAGTCAGCCAGTTCTTTTGACAAGCAGACTTTGACAGACATATTGGGGCATACTGGTGATATAGCAGATAAATTGAACCTGACATATGGAAATAAATTTCATATGAAATTGAAAAGTGCTCTCTTCCCTGTCGTCCTTAGAGCCATGTACGGTGAAACCCTGCTGCTGGCAATATACAGTATGATCAGTATTAATAAAAAGAGGAACTCTGATCAATCACAGCATTTGGCAGCAGAGCACACCAAGGGAAGTCTTATTATTTCTCTCCCTTGAGAATGCTGCTCCATCCTGAGAGCCTGCATTCATTTTCTCACTGGGTCTCTGTTGTCTCGGCTGCTCTCGTCCTCTTTCACGCCCATTCCATCATCTCTATTCTCTCAGGCTTTTCTCTCTCTTGCTCTCATTCCACCTCATATTCCTTCCACTTTTCCTTTATAAACACAACTATTCCACTGGGGTCAACGCTTACGTGAGAGGCATTTTAAAGCTGCTCTGCCAAGAGTGCATTATAGTGTCAAACTACTAAAGGTTAATACTGTCAATTTCCATGCTACTGACTAAAGCCTCTGATGATGGTCTATTCCTTTTTAAAGATATGGTTGTAACATTGAGGGGAAAGGATAGCACCAGGAGCGGCTTGTCTAGTCTGAACTTTCCTCTCTGTTGCGTATCTCTTATCTGTAGGGTGTTCAAGTAATACAAACATAGAGGGAGTGTGAATCAAGTTCTGACAGCTGATAGTGCTCAGCTCTTCGACCATGTCACTATATTCCTTGTACTATTTTTAACCACTCTCAAAAACCTTTCAGAACATGAGTGTTTCCTTTCACGTTCTCTTTTCCAGTTAAATCTTAAAAACTTTCTTGCTTGGTGTTATATGTCTCGTTTCGATCACTAACAGGACATTGAGTTAAAACTGTTTATATATTATGTTGAGAAGTTTCTACTCACTGAGGGACTGGTATACAGTATGTACAGTACATTCAACTTCATTCTGAAGACATACAGTCAAGATTTTGGATCCTGAAGCTTATAACTTGCAAGATGAAGCATGCTGAAACTTCAATACATCTGTGCCACTCAGTGAATAATAAATGTGTTTTTTTAAGTGCTGGCATTTACAGTATCCTGTACTATACTGTACAAATCTTTCCTGTAAGTGCTGCTTACATTTGTCTTGTCAATATTATTCAGAGTAGGAAAACCCATTTAAGGGGCTGTAACACAAAACTCTCATCTATTGAGACAGTCCTTGAACCACCTTCAGTGACAATGTAAGAAGCACTGTGACATAAACTATAGTTTGCCCCTTATCATTACTATAATTTACTATGCCCATGATGTCTTCCTAACCTTTGGATAGGTTTAGATTTTTCAGGTCTACCTTATACTGTACTAACATGTCAGCATGTACACTGAAGGTGCTCTGGTCACTGTACACATTCCTCCTCATGCTAGCCCTATATAAATTCCTTCATGAGCCACAGTCCTCATTCTGAAAAGATCTTCTTACACTCATCTATCCATGTATTTTCTGGTGCTTATCCAGAGCCAGGTTGTGATGGCAGCAGGCTAAACAGGTTAGTCGAGCAGTGTTTTTCATTTCTTCCAGGGGGTTCTAATGATGTTCTGTGACCAGATGAAATACTGTATACAATCTCTCCAGAATGTTCTGGGCCTTCCTCGGAGTCTCCTGTCAGTTGGATGTTCCTGGAAAATCTCCAAAGGTGCCCAGTAGGCATCATGATCAGATGCCCAACCCACTGTAATTTGCTCATCTGATGCATCTGATGTTTTCTCTGTAGGTCTGAGTTCCTAACCCTATCTCTAAGGGTGAGTCCAGTCATCCAACAGAGGAAAATCATCTCAGCTGCTTGTACTTGCAGTCTCAATCTTTCAGGGACTACCCAAAGCTCTTTACCACAGCCGAGGGTTGGAATTCGACTGGTAAATCAAAAGCTTTGCCTCAGCTCCTTCTTCACCTCAACAGTCTGCTACAGTGCTTGCATTACTGCTGACGTCACACCAAGTCGCCTGTCAATTTCATGCTCCATTTTACCTTCACTCGAGAACAAGACCCCAAGAGAACTGAACTCCTTCATTTAGGAAGGCAACTCACTCACTACCAAAAGAGAGAAATTCATTGTTTTCCAGGAGAAAACCGTGGCTTCAGACTTGGTCAGGGCTGACTCACAGTCTCCTTAACCTCAACAACAAACTGTCCAAGTGCATGCTGAAAGTCAAATTCTGATGAGGCCAACAGAATCACATCATTTGCAAAAAGCATAAAAGCGATTCTGAAGTCCCCATCCACACACTCTCCTACCCCTCGTTGTGCCCTGAAATCCTGTTTATGAAAAATCACAAACAGAATCAGTGGCAGGGGACAACCCTGACTGACACCAACACCAACTGGAAACCTGTTTGACTTTATGCCAAGAATACAGACTCATCTCTCACTGCAGTTATATAAAAACTGGGTGGCTCAAAACAACAGCCCTGATGCTCTATACTTAATACACACTATCCTGTTCCTCTGTGTCATTCAGCTCAGTTATTTCCAAAGACTATTTAACATGTTGATGAGTCTTTCTGTTGCAGTGACATATTCCTTCAACAAAACAAATATCACCATGAACAAAAGCACTGTAGGTATTTGAACTAACCTCACACACACTCTCTGCAGAGTTGCACAAATATGTTACATACACAGCTAATAGTAGTCCTCAATAAAAGTATGATTACTCCTGTTTGAGTTACTTCTTCAGTAGGAACCATTGGACTTGGGGCTGAGTGCCACGAGTAAAGTAGGTAAATGGTAAATTCACTTGTATTGTACTTTTCTTTGCTCTGGAGAGCACTCCAAATGCTCTACACTGTTTGCCCACTCATCCACTTCAACACACACAAGCAGGTACACAGTCACACACCGGTGATATCTTAAACTTGGGGTTCAGTGTCTCGCCCAATGACACTTTGACATGTGGGCTGGAGAAGCCAGGGAAGGAACTGTCCACCCTACTTCGTGCACCCTGGGGATGTCAGAAAGTACTGAAAGACTGATTAACACATTGATGCTTTTGGTCTTTTGATGGGACTTGTTGACAATGACAAAAACACAGACCACATCATAAGGATTACCCTCTGAAACAGAATAAAGTCTGAAAACATCCTTCAACTAACTGATCACACTGTAATTTCTTAAATAAAATCTGTCTCCTAGAAATTACATTTATATGTAACTAAATTCTCTTCCCAATTTTGTTGTTATGATAAACAAAATGTCACTGCACTGGAGTCGCTAAGAAGTGGGGTGGATGGCGGGTGTACAACATGTCAAACACCAGAGGTCGGGGTTTACATCTTGACTTCCATCTGCATTTATGTTCAGGCAACAATAGCAGGATGGGCAGCAGCAACAGGACATGAATGTCAAGAATGCTACATATTTAGCAAGTGTGGACAATCTGTGGAAAACTGAGGGGAAAGTAATCTCCCATCATTCTCCCACTGCTTTGCGCAACTTACTGTAATTCCTCCATGGATATCACACTAACAGCGTTGCTCCCCCTCTCACAACCGTTTTCTGCTCATCCACTCCTCCTTGATTTCTTCCACATCTGCAGTTTCCAGTCATGTCAACAACAAAGCACAGCTACAGTTTCACTCAATGAGGATCAGAGAGCCAATGAAAAAGGCTGTGAGCAAAGAAGAGCAGGCTTTAATGATATTAATCCTCTGCAAATAAACAATGAACTAAGGGAAGATTTCATCATAAATTTTAGTCTTCAGGAGACATGCATAGCTGGGCCCATTGCTGCCAGTGCTACTGCTCCCACACTTCTTCCTGCTGTGGTTTAGATGTCTCATTGCTGAGCTGCAGTAATTTTTTTTCTGACTGTAAACATAATAAAAAATAAAAAGAGTAATGTGGAGGATCAATGTAAGGGTGGGTGCACATAAAAACCACGTGCCTGTGTAAATGCACACATGCCATTTCAGTTTGTCCACGGTCCGCTTAGAGGGTTCACCGGCAGGCTACAGCAGCAGAACTGACCTACATTTCACCCACTCAGACAGACACACGTGCAGAGACACACACACACACACACACCATTATTTCCACTTCAGTTTTGTTCTAGTCGGTGCAGAAAAGCCTCTGAAACATCTGGATCAACACCGGACACTAAAATTCCCAGTTGAAACCCAGAGTGAGAAAATATGTCCAGAGTATTCGACTCTACTACGTATGGTAGTTGGCTATACTAAAGCACTAAACCACTATTTATAGGCTAATGCAACAACAAGGAAAATAACCTTTTCTCTGCAATATAAAATACCCAAGCGCATTTTACAGCTAATATTTGTTAACCTTTAATTAAGCATAAATTAAAATGCGGGAGTTTTTCTTGCTTAAAGAATAAGGCAGGCATTATTCTAAATGTTTCTTACCGTCAATGAATCCCATGGGAAAACAACGGGTTAGTCTGTCTCTCAGTGTTTCCCTGCCCTGTCTGCAGCACTCCGCCTCCTTTTCTAATAAAGACTTAAATCTTTAAAAGCAAGTCATAAATAATTACTTTCATTTTTAAAAACGACTGGTTGGGGCAAATAGTGGGATTAATTCAAAATAAACTACACTCACACAGAATTTATATTGGTGTTGATGATAATACAGTTATTGACTTAGTGGGGTTGGTGGTGTATTTTTCTTATGATTGACTATCTTGGTAGAAAAGTGTCAGTGATTGGACAATAGAGCAGGCCAGGCTCTCAGATGTGAGCAGTTACAATGGAAATACTGTGTGTCAAGCCACATATCGGCTTATATAGTTACAGAGACAATATTCATCAGCAAGATCAATTAATTTTATTAGAAATTAACCTGCTATTTTTTTCTCAATTAACTGATTCATTGTTTGGCCTTTATGTCTGACCAGCAGGAAATGTTTGTATTTGAGAAGCTGAAAACACAAAAAAAAATTCCATAAATGATTATCAAAATGTTTCCTAGTGATTTTTTGGTGAAGTGACCTGCCACTGTGGCGCTAGTTTTAGTGTTTTTATGGGTTTTGTTGACAATCAGCAGAATTTCATGTTTCCACTTTGGTACTATTGCTTTAACTAAGGTAAAATAAAATTACTTCTACCATCACTGGCAGAGTAGAGGCTATACTAAACAGGCACACTCCATACAGAAAGGCCCCAGGTCGGCCCGGACTCGACCCCAGAACCTTCTTGCTGTGAGGCAACAGCACTAACCACTGGAAGATGTAGGCTTTGTTATTTCTTCATTCTCATTTGACTTGCTACCTAGCAGCAAGACAAAAGACTGATAAACACATGATGCATGGCCCAATAAACAGCAAGCAACCCACTGCTCACTGAATTCCAGCTAAGTGACGGAGAATGTGGCTAATACGCCAGGGAGATAAGATAAAATCTCTAAAAGTCCCACAGGGGATGTTTAACCTTTCAGCTCTTTATTGCTCAGAGACTACTAATTTTATCTTCCTCCTTTCCACAGAAACAATAAGAAAAATCCATCCAGTAGAATAATGCCAATGTGTTTGTCTCACTGCTTTTAATAACAGCTCCAAACTACAAGAATACAGTAAATGATTCTGGGAAAGTTGATTCTAAGAACTGAGCAGCGGTTTATGAATTTCTAGAGCCAGGACAGATAACAGCAGTCACACAGAGAGAAAACCATCAGAGGCAATGATACCTATCAACTGACAGCAACCACTAAAACCACTAAAAAATGCACAACGTCTTGGGTTTTCAGTCAAGGGTGAGAACTTTTGTCAACTATAACACTCTGACATTAAACTTTGTTATCATTCTCATTTTTTTCCAGGAACAAAAAATCCTTGTTCTCTGGGAGCTGCTGAAAGTCATTCTGGGAAACAAAAACAAAAAACACACACACAAACTGAAGTAGAAGACTGAGGCAGACTGAAAGAAAGCAGATAAGGCAGAAAAGAAAATAACAATGATAAATCACAAAAACGTAAAATACAACCTTCACAGACTGATGATACCTAAGAGTGCGATATCATCAAAGGTTGAGTTTTTCATATAAAAAAGCAGAAGTCTGGCGTGCACCATGCCATGCCCTCCAAGAACTTCTGTCACAGCTCTAAATCCACAAAACACAGTTTTGATCCTGAGTGGGAGAGCGTGCCAGAACATGGGTGTTTTTGTAGCAAACTGACAATTTTTCACTGGCTCCAGGAGGATGCAGGCCTGTTCTGTTCTCCCCGTTCGTTTGTGTGATCACTGGGTTTTCACAAAACCTGGGAGAATGTAAACATGGAGGTGATGGATGACATTTTCCGAAGCTTTGCCTTGCAATTAGTTGTGGTTCAAATGCTCCAAGGCCCTTTAGGAACTTTCACAGACATTTTCTTCTGAGATAACAAAGATTTCCTGCTGTAGAGTTTCTAGATTCATTTTGTCCAGCTACACACAGATAAAAGTCTCCCTAAATTATTTGTGTAGTTTCCATTCTTCATGTTTTAAAAAAGATTCTGCTGAGAGGCAATATCACTGGTTTCCAAAAGTGAAAGTTGGTGAAATAAGCTTTAGTTATGAGAACAGAGCAAGAGGATTCTGGTGGAAATAACTGTTTTATTTCTACTAAACTCATGTCAAAATGACCAGTGTGCTCCTTTCTCCAGAGAGGTTTGCAGTATGTGCTAGTGTTCTGGCGAGTTGTGCCACCTTGTCGAGATACGCTGTCATAGTAGTATCGATTTGCCAACCCGGCTGTGGGTGCACGCAAGCACAACACTGCTATGTAGCACAACCCTATAGGTGGCGCAAATCAACATAACACCAGCCATAAATGCAAGAGTCAGTATAAACATGCGCCACACTTGATCACACGCCTTTAGTGATTCTAGCTGTGAGTCAAGTGTGATCCATGGAAAAAGCAGTAGCAAGATTAATGCTTATTAATGTACCATTTATGAGATATAAGATAGAGTAGAACAAGTTCTAACAGCTAAGAGGAAGGTGGGGAGACAGTCTAGACATGAAAATCAAATGAACTGTAAAAAAGGGGCGAACATATAATAGTCCAGAAAAAAATGGGTTTAAGTATCTAGCTCACCCCTGTAGATGAAGAAGGGCACGATGAGAAGAGCCAGTGGCACTGAGGAGAGAGGTCACATGTGCCATGATGAATTACAGCAGCAAGTAGCTTGTCTTGTCTGCTTGTTCATTAATAAATCCTCTAAGGGAAGTATTCTGTGTTCTTATTGTAGGCGGCACAAAAAGACATCAACTATCAACACCGCATCAGTCCTCATCTGCTCTTTACAGTGTGTCGGTAGTGTGATGCATGTTTTGGATGTACTTGTGTTCTCTAATCATTAGGCCTAAGTGCAGCTCATTTCATCTTAGAATGACAAAAGCTAATTTGCATATTTTATGGTGTACGCTCATTTGATCAACAACAACACTTAAGACCGGAAGGCCATTGGCAAATATAGAGGCGTTATCAGAGACTGCATTAATTTAGTTTGAAAATTAGACTCACAATTCACGTCCATGAGTACCTCACCAATGACACTGCTCCTAATCAATCGCTATGGTGCATACAGTACAATGCAGTATCAGACTGTATATCTCTACAAACATGTCTGCCTTTATATAAAGTAGATATTAAGTTGTAGAAAACAGCTGTCAAACTTGATGTATTCATTTCAATAAATGTTTAATGCATTCATGCAAAAATAATACCAAATGCACATCATGCATCACCCACCCACTTGACTATGATCGATACTGTGGGTTTAAAGGTTGACTCATTGTACAACAAACAACTGTCTGACTTTAATCAATGTGGCAACCTTAAAAAAAATCATAAAAACAAACCTTTGTTTTAAGAAGTGGCTCCACATAGTCTCCCATCTATATCGATCAATCAGTTGACATTTATTTATATAACCAAAGTGCTTTACGCTAAATAATAAAAAAATACAATAAAGACATAATACAGAACATAAAAAGTAAAACACAAGAAAGAGAAAAAAGGAACTGAAAAGTGTCAGGACCCTACTATGGTTTATTTTTACTTTTTTTTTTTTGTCCTCCCCAGCTGCACACATGAGAGGGTCAGAATATTAGGAACACCTCTGAATATAATGTAGTCCAGTACAACACCAGCTTTAACTATGACCTCAATAATAAACATATAATTGAATTTATACATTTATGACAATTTCACTAAAAATGGAAATTTTTGAGCTTCATAAACACAGATGTTAAGGGGGAGGTGTTGTTGTTGAAGTGCATACAATTGTACAGGCGTACCTAATAAAGTGGCCAGTGACTGTAATTTCATAGACAAAGTTTTAACAATGCCTCACCTCATAAACTATCAAACACCTTATTCTCACTTAAAATAAACCACAACCAACCTAGTGACACTAACTACTCCATACAAAGATGACATGAGATTAGAATGGATGAGAAACAGCTTCTCCCACAATCTGTCACAAGCTAGCGCTGAGTTATATATAACCGAAGGTGTGACCACTAAAGAATAATCTTGCCTGACTGTAACTGCTATAACAAGTAAAAAGCAGCCTGATTATGACACTGTGTTAAAGAGAAATGCCAGCTTTCTCCCTATGGATGACAAGTGTGGTCACTGTGTGTGTAAATTGGGGTAAGCATTTGCCAGAGTCCTAGTGTGTAAAGTGACACCCATGAGTGCAGTCCTACGCCAAACACCCACAGCACAATGGGTAGTGAGAGGAAAAAGCTAATGGACGAACAGATGAACAGACATTTGAATCAATGGATGGGCAAAGAGTTGGATGTTGTTCAAGACTGTAGTTGTAGTTATGAAACCATTTAAAACCAGGAGGAAAAGCATTACCTTAAGCAATACAAGACATAAAACAACCACAGTCATCTAGGACCTGTTTAAGCCACCACAGCTGTACTCTTAAACAGGATGCTATTCTTTGTTTCTAATACACCTTACATAACATATGTAACCCTTTGGCACTGACCTGAACAGTGTGCTGAGAAAGGGGAACATCACTGTGTTCACTGTAAATGCAGGGAGGTGTGTGTGTGTCTATGAACTGTTATATAGCTGCAGCTATGCTATGCATGCTGTTTATCATGGTTAAAGCGGCTATAATCGAGATTCTAATAATAAAAATGCAGCAAATGAGAATGTGAAAACAATGCGGAAGGACCCTCTTGTAATAACACACCTACAGTGAATTGTCACCTGTATCTGCGTCTCCCCTTTCCTTTTATGGAACATTATAATGAGTTTCAGCTCATTGTTCAGCTGTCTGGCCCACAGCTTTATTGTTCTGATTCACACACACTGCTCTTATACTGTCATTTAGGCAGCTGTTTCAGTGAATAATGTCTAAAAACACATTGTATACTACCTGCTCTGTAGAGTGTTATGACGAGCTGTGTGTGAGTTGTTTAGGACCCAGTAAATATGCAGATTCGAACCCAGGCTAGACAAGAAAAACATATTTAATGCTCCACGAAAACAAACAAAACAGAGCCGGTCTCGTCCGCTGATCTTGGGGCAGCTGGGCACACTGGGTTGACTGGACTACTGTCTCCCGGGGTGAATGGGAGGCGTTGCTCGCTAAATGAGAACAGAGAGAGAGTTTAAGAACAAGCAGCAGGTATGGTATAGATTGTTTCTGGTAGTCACTCTGGGGACCTGAACAGCTGAGTGCGCCGCAGGCCCAGGGAGTAGTCCAGGGAGGGGGAGACTGGTGCCAGAGATCTCGGGTTCAGTGTGTGGGTTCCCTGATGAGGCAGCGCTGGTAGCTGAGCGATGCGACGTAGGATGGTGGCGCTGTCCCAGGCAACAGAACAATGCGCTATAACAGTTCACAATGTTGCGAAAGGAGCGCAAAGCCAAAAACTCCTTTTAACGTGAGAAGTGCACGAAAACCGATACAACAGAACAATGCGCTATAACAGTTCACAATGTTGCGAAAGGAGCGCAGATCAAACAATGGTCCATTAACTTGAGGCCTTGACATGAACATGAAACGTAGTTACCAACAGGATAACACATAATAATCTGGCGACGAGGACGCACCAACGCTGACCCTATATACTGCTCCGATAATGGAGAGCAGGTGTGCCTCGTCACCTGGAATGCACCCTCACCTGTGCGGGGGCGGAGCTGCTGGAACTACCTGTGCCTGCTACCGAGGTACATGGGGCGGCCCGGGTCACGGACGTAACATAGAGACTGGCTGTAGAGCATGTTAGAGCATTCAACAGCTAAACAGTCAGATATTTTCAAACCAAAGACAGAGCTAAAAGAGATTGAATATTGGACATTCTTCTGGTCACCACAAACTCCAAATGAATGATAATGCAGCTCCATAGCTCGTGGGTTTGTAAACAAGCAGCTGCTTACGAAGTTACCTTATAAACTGAAATAGTAATATGTCAATTTTATGTTCACAATTTGCTTCTGTTGCCCCTTGTAGGAAAAAAAAAATCAATTAATCAGTTAATTAAAAAAATCAATTATTGCTACACAATTAAGGAATAAATCTCTTGTATGTCTTCAAAGAAGCAGTCAAAGAAGCAAAAACTGACATTACACATCAACCGTTGTTCTGCATTTTATCCTTGGTGCAGTTGTGTCTTGCCTTGACTTCAAAGTTAAGGAGGGACCTGAGAATTCGACTGAACTGAGCTTTCAAATCCAAGCAGACATACAGTATCACACAAGCAAAGCAAATTTTTAATAAAAAAGAGGTTTTTGTATGACCTGTATTAACATAATAGAACAAGAAACTATGTGATTACTGATACAGTGCAAAATAAATAAATCAGTAATACTGTATAAATTCCAGTTGCGCCTGTGTTAAATTTCATCTCAAACAGCTCATAAAAAAGGTTAGCCATAGTAGAAAAGCAATATTCCCATGGAGTTTGACCCACATGTCATGGTTGCCTGACCATATAAACCTAAGTGCTGGCATTTGCAATCACACAGATATCATTATCAATTTGAAAATTATTCAAGGAAAACCACAGGCACAAGCAATTTCTTAATGCCATAAACAGCTAAATAAATGTCCCATGCAGACTGAAGTAAGAATGTGTTCAGTATTTACAGTACTTTATAGACACACACAACTCAAATCATGTGGCTGCATGCATGTCCAGTTCGTTTATGCTTTGTTCTTGCTTTGTTAAGAGAGTTAGATGTTAGGAGACATGGGTGAAGCTGGACGGCAAACCCTGTCTTCCCACTGCTTGCAGCCAGTAACCTCTCCCTCCTACAATTATTAGGTCCACTCGTGTTCACTCCAAATGTTCAGGAGCATGCACTGTCAGGCGGCTCACATACAGTCAACAACCTTACCACCACTCACAATGGTTAAGAATCCTTTCAAGAAATTCCTGAATCCAGATGATGATCCGGATCAACATCAAAATCTTAACGATTGTTCTTTGGGCCATACCCTAAAATATGATCAAAATGCCTTCATTACTTTCTGAGTTTTGCTGTGAACAAACTAACCAACAAACAAACGGTGATAAAAACATTACACCTGCCCTTGGCAGGATTAATAATTGTTAATTGCAATCCTAAAAGTAAGAAACATTTAAACATCTAAGTTACAGTGCATCATAACCTACAAGTGAATTGTTTATCAACCGGGATAGGTTTTACTAAGTCAAACATCTCAGTGAAATGCAAATTTATCCTTGATTACATTATTGGTCTTCTCATTAAGTAATAAAAGTACAGTGAGCAGTGACCACCAAAGCACTGACAAATACTCTGCACACACCGGGCTTGTTGCTGTAGGCATGAGGAGTTAGAGTCTGATCAACCTACTGGGATATTCATATATGGTCAGCCCTGCCCTGGCTGAGGCCATCTGCTGCCCTCCCTCTAATCCAGAGGCTTGTCGTTGATGATTAGCTAGGCACTCGATCACCCTCGCTCCCCCTCCAACACTATATACTACTGGCTCATTATGTTGATACTACTGTTAAAGCACACCGTGGTGTGCTCTCTCACTCTAAATTCCTTTGCATGGATTTTTGATGCCAATAAATCCTCTGTTTCCCCTTGCCATCTCTCTCTCTCCCTTATTATTTTTTCAGGCCTATTATGCTGATGTAAGGACTTAAATGAAGTGTTCTTTCTCAAACTATTTTCTTTTCTATGCATTTTTAAGTTGGCAAATTAACCACTATTTCCAATTTATGTTGGCATGTGCATCTTTAATAGTTCTAAGTACTCCTTGGCACAAAGAGACGTGAATAGCAGATAAATTTTAACAGCAGCTTCAAGAATAACGCACTCACTGCACTGCATAACAGGATGAATGTAAATGAGGTCACCATTATCAATCAATTGTATAAATGACAGGTTTACTACCAACTTGACTTTTAATATGTGCTTCAAATCGTTATTGCTCCTGAACTATGCCTGTGAGAGTAATAAGCACTGCAGGTTAGTTGAAGGTTTTGGAACGTACGGGGTAACTAATATGGTAGTAGATATGATTAATACATGAAAATGACAACTCTATGAAAGACTTTACCATCTTGCACTGTCATATATCATGGTTTTAACTGAGTCATTAAGTACCCTGGTTATGTTTTGTACACTCAATCTTATTGTGGTTTCAGAAACCTGGATACACTACCCAGTGGTGTAAAGGATCATAGTTGATCCGTATGGATTCCTGCCCAGGGTTCGACACCCATGTGAATTGCAGATTATTGCAATGTTTAACCATTATAGTGTGAAATACAGCTTTACTGCCACTGTTACTTTTTAAAGTAATAATTCCCTAAATCTTGATGCAGGGTTAAAAAGAAAAGACAGAAACAAAGCAGTTGTGTGTTCTCACTCACCAACACTGACAACAACATACATCACACCATCAAGCTTTAGAGACTTTTGTCCTTATGGAAATAGTCATAAACATATCATTACAATTATGAAACATCAGTTTCATTATGTTTAGGCTCACAAATGCCTTTGATAGGTTTAGGAACAAAACACTACCATGTTAGGTTAATTCAGCTACTGTGTTGAATACTGTAAGATTTAAATGAAACCTTTTTGTTTGTTTGTTTGTTTTCTGAATTGAAAATGAGCCCCATGACCACATCTAAATGATAAATTAAAATACAGGTGCACAGAGAATTTGTCCATTTTATCATTGTGCAATTAAAGAGCATGTACAAATCAGAAAACACAGGTGGTATTTCACAGAACAACATTATCAAAACACTTTCACAATTACCTAAAACCAATGTTCCTTCATTGCTGCTTAGGGCACTCTGAGGAATTACTGCACCATGTTTACTCAACAAACGAACAACACATCGTCCAAAAACAAGGAGAAAATCATTCAGAAATCAGGTCAAAACCACAGCAGTATAGCCTGACTTTCAATAACGAAAGCGATGTGATTATATAACATTCAAACCAGCAGCAGCTCAGTATTCTAATGCAATGTTCTGGGAGTACTTTCATGATTTTCAGATAGATTTAATACATTTGTTATATGATTCCTTGACACACAGTGGATTGGACAGTCTGTGTTTACAGTCTAATAATGAATTAATCTTCTTACCACACAACATTGGGTGCTTTCCAGAGCATCCAGTTTTCCAACAGCTTACCCACTGGACACCAAAATAACAACACCCAAACTACTGTGAACAAGACACTTTTATGTTCAAACAAGGAGCATGTAAAATATGTCCATGACTGTACCACATCTGATGACCAGTGGAAGAGATGATGGATTAACCTCAGGGCTGCTGGATGGATGGGAACATATTGACTCCTGAGCCTCCTCCATATCTTTGGCTGTATTATATTTGTAACAAAGGAGGCAGCACAGGCTCCTTTCGGGTAAATGCCACTGCTTTCCTTCAATGATGCTGCTTTTACTCTCAGCCCAGTGAAGCTGCCTTGTTGCATCTTGAGGGAGTCAAGGGACACTCCCTAACCATGAAATAGATTGGTTTTTCCAACATGGGCACAGGATTTGATTTTGTTTCAACTTGTGGCTAAGCACAAATTTAAGTCCTTGTTTGTGAAGAGACACTGAAAGGGTGTGATCTCTGTGAAGCAAAAAACAAAACAAAACACAAGCTCTCTGAAGAAAGTAGGGAAAATGATTGAACAGATATTTTCCAGATTTAGTTATGAGGTGAGACCTTTCATATACAGTATATGCAATGGACATGGTGTCACCACTTTCCTCCGCTATGCAAAAATGAAGCCAAACTATTGTAAATACGCCGGCTGCAATCTTACATTTTTGCAACCAGATTCTGCACAGTAGTGACCAGGAGTGCAGTGACAGCATCGGACCGCCATTTAAAGCTGTCAGCTCAATCAAAATACACCTGTTTTTACATAATCAAATAACTTGTTAAAAACACACTTATCTGAAAAATGACCACTTATACACGCATCAGCCTGATCAAATCTATCATATTATGTATGACATAATGCCCCATCTAAAATATGTTATGAGCTATATGAATATATCAAAATAAGGCAGTGGGAATACTCTTTTCTCATTCTAAATAAAGTATTTTGGATGAAGTGTAATGTCTACTCTTGCCATCCCTCCTACATCAGTAAGAGCCAGGTCTTAGCGTAAGCTCTACCATTTAGATTAAACAAACTGGCATCATTTTGGCATCTTTCTCTGCTGGATAGATTGGCTATTTGAAAAACGGAGCAGTCTGGAGTGGAGAACGGTGGGGTAATATCTTTAAAGCCACAAAACAGATCTATCTGGGTCAAGCGCGACATTGTGCTGCAAATGTTTTTAAAAGCAAGTGCGATGTCATGGACCATTCTTGGTTGGTGCTGTATCATTTCTGCTCAGTGACACTGAACTGCAGACCACTGGAGCTTGAGCTGCACTCACTCTTCCTCCACTGAGACAAATAGTAACTTTGAAAAACAGCTTCCTTCCACTTTTAAACAAAATGATGCTAAGGCTGCATCGCTACTTCTGCTGCTGTTGCCTTTCCCGAGCTCCACTGGCTGCTGAGTGCTCACTTTCAAAAGGTTGTAGGGCCAGGCACACACAACAGACACATTTAGTCTTCATTTGCACTATAACTAAACTAAAAATGTAAATAAAAACACAGGTATACTGAATTCAAACAAAATCCACTAGCACATTCTGTAATGAAAAATGAAAATCCCAAGGAAATTATCTTAATTTACATGCATGGCCTAAATTTGTTTCTTGTTGCTAAGGAATTTAAACAGTAGCTAGCCAGTTAGGTAGGTACCAAACTTTCTTTTGCCCTCAGGTGATATGCTAATTAGGGTCATAGAGGATCACGCTGTAATGCACTTGCTAAAATGAGGCGGGAATCTCTCAGGATATTTTCATTTGGGATGATGCCAGTCACATTACTGCTGCTATCCAAGCTACAGCTATACAGACAGATGGGTGTTAGTTTCTGGCTCAATTCAACACAAGTGATGGATGTAATACAGCTGTGCACGTGTTACCACACAGCTATTTAAGGCAAAGGACTTTCAAGGTGTAGAAAGACAGAAAGATCAGATTTAAACCTGGGACAATACAGTAAGTGATGCTAGTGCTCAGTTACACCATAAATCAATCAAGTATGTAGACAAAGAAACACTTCATAGAATGAAAATCCACAAATGAGAACATTTAGTCAAAGTCATGCCACATAAATTTAGGTGATAAAGCAAAAGTAACCAATAGAAAATAAGGCAAGAGAAGCAACGTTATGCTTAATTACTCTGATGCACCTGCAATAAATCAATACTGTACTTTTGTTTTTTCTACAGTATCTCAAGGTCCTACTTTAAGACTCAGCTCTTCTTGTGTTCTGTTACTGCATTCAGTTGGGCTGAGAGTGTTTTGCCACATTAATGACCTTGACTTGCTGGATTGAACTTGTGAACTCATCATGACCGCTCTCCCCCATTTTGCTGAATGGCCTCTTCAGTGGGTCTATTGTAAAGGTATGTTCACATTACAGAGGAAAAACAAGGGTCTTGTGCTGCACATTCCTTGTGTTCTGCACCAAAACACATGTAGAAATTCCCAGGGGCCCTGTACAAAATGGCACAGCTACAATGCTAATGCTGGTAGTAGTAGATCACCAATATTACTTTTTAGGTTAACAGATTGTGTTTTTTTTAAACATTCTTGGCGCTTGTGTGCTGACATTTCACTAGCTAAATCGGTTGTCTGTCTTTATCTGATCTCGAAATAAGGATCATATTATGGTATTGTACAGTTTGGGAAAAATCAGAAATGTTGGTTACATTTAGAATTTAAAAATTTGCTCTGACATTTTCAGAGATGCCAGTACCTGCTAACAGACCAGCTAGCTATAATTTAGCAGGCAGCTACATCTTGTTCAGAACACAGCTAGTCTGTCAGCAAGGCTAAGAACGAGCACAAATGAACAAAAAAAAATCTAGGTCTGTTTTTTTTAGCATTTAAAAATCTTACTCTATTATAGTCTGTAAACGATAAACAGAGTTATTAAAGTTTGTTATTCATGATTTGGTTAGTTTACCATCCAGGATCCAATGAAGCAAAGCATTTAGATGCTCCTGCTCTGCGAACAGGATGTAACAGGTGGTCAATCAACTACCTGTTTGATATAAACCCACTGGTCTGCTGTTACCTGTCTAAACCTGTCAGCTCAAAAGGTCTCAAAATGTTACCTGCCAAAGTGGCAGCTGAAATGTATTGATTTATCCATCCAACACAAAATTTTCCAGCATTTTGCAGGGGATGAATGTCTGAATACTGCATGCATATGTAGAAAAAAACGCATGCATGGTAAGTATTCAAGTTGGATAGCCTATGCATGATTCAGACGCCTTCATAGGACTACAGCAGAGAGACACGTGCTGAGAAGTACGTCTTGACTGGATGAGACGAGACAGCAGGTGAGATGAGATTAGCCTGATCAGAGGCCAGATGAGACTCCTGCATGATCTGAATGATAGCCAACCTGAATCCCAGGAAAGATTATAGAGAAGGTGGGAGCTGATCACATCAGGATGTCAAATCACATGATAAATAACTCGGTACTAGGTTGATGCACAAAACAGCACATCAGAAAGACAATAATGCAGACTTTCTTTGCAAATTTCCTTTTCCTTCTCTATGACTTGATATATTTTAAGATGCAGTGAAAAAAAATAACCAAGTTCTAATAATGTTTTTAGGGAACACTGTATACTCAGGCATACAGAGAATGCCAAGATGGAGCTGTTAGAGTGAGTGTTTTCCTAAACACACTATCACCTACTTTACCACCTTGATTTGCCTCATCCTCAGGCAATCATGTGAAATCTTGACATCTCAAACCTCTTGTTGCTCCAAAACCAGACTCAGATAAAACACACACATAAAACCTGAGTGTAGAAGTTGCACCTGCTAAGTGTGTGTGCGTGTGTGCGTCTATATGTCTCCTCTATTACACTTGAATAAGCAGGATATAGCAGTATTTGTTAGATGCACTGTCATTTTGGCGTTGTCTTTTGACGACTGGCAGCAGAAAAGCTTTCAGCAAATTTTAATGTTGCAGTTATTGGAAAAAGCTGCAGCTCCTAAAACAGCAGTGCAAAATACAGCATCAAGAGCCAGAGGGGGAAACGGAGTGATAGAGACAGGAAGACGTGCACCAGGAGTGCACAGTTGAAAGGAAGTAACAACAAGAAAAATGCTGTGAATAATAGCATCAGAGAAGGAGGCAAACTCCCAGCAATCTGTCAATGGCCCCGGAAAAACCGTGGCATGCCATTATCACCGTCATCATCACCATCATCATCCTCATGGTGGCTATAATCACTCTCATTTTTTTCTCCAGTTTCCTCACAGCCAACAAAAGAAATATCATTTGCAGTGTCTGGCGGAGCCTGTTGTCCCCATCAGCCTCATTTAAATAGTATTCTCAGAGCAAAAAAACAGCGCTGAGCTGTCTCACCTACCGAAACAGATACATCATATTTTCACAGAAGGCAATAAAAGCAATGCAAGCCCAATTCCCCACAGTTTTGAAGACAGGGGCTGTATTTCAGTTAGACTCATCAATATGCAAAACATCAGAGCATTGCTTGCCACAAGAATATTCCCTCCACTGCACAAACTGCAAATGTGCAAAAACATCATCAGATGTTATGTTTTTTTTTAACCAGCTTCAAATAGCAAGAAAAACTATGCAAATCTTGTGCTAACATAATCACATTTTGATGAAAAGCACTGGGATTCAAAGCCCTAAATTGCCCTCTGTGATTTTAATACTATGCAGGCAATTGTCAAACTAAGAAGCCAGAGAAAAAAAGTGGACTCCGGGGCTGAAATCAATGTGCTACCATTCATTTAGGAAGAAGTGAACAAATTCTCAACACTGGATTACATTTCAAAGCACAAGCCTAAAGCTTTCCAGTTGAGGAGCATGTACAGTGTGGGAGAAAGGTGCTGTAGCGTGGGAGAGAGGCATAATAACTGTGACCTACAGTAGGATAGATGTAGGTTAAGTTAGTCCCTCGCTCTGCCTGCAGTGCTCACTCTGCCTTTTTCTTTCTCAGGTCTGTTCCCTGGGCTGTCTTTCCTGAGTTGGTAAATCCCTGCTCCTTTAATCTCCTTACTCAGCTACATCCTCTTTAAAGATGCAGAATCACATGTGAGATGTGGGTTATGTCAACTGGGGACGGGTGCTGGGCAAGGCGGGGCGGAACAAGTGAAGCAGGTGTGTTGGAGTCATGTTTAGGGAGAAAAGACTTGGTACTGTCAAAACCTTCACCGGCTGAGCTTTTCTGTCTAACTGAGGATTAAAATCAATCAAAGAACATGGTCATTAATTTATGGACTTTTTGAGGACTGTCCAAATATTTTTAAGATGGTTATTTTATTAATTTTTGTATCCATTAGCAGTCGTCAATGTGATAATCACAGCTCACTGTAAGAACTGTACTCTCAAACCTTAAACTAATGCTCAGCATCAATGATTGGTGGTGTGCTTCTCATTCCTGTCAACACTGATTGAACTGAATCCCACTACTAAATTCAACCGACTCTATCTTTTCTCTTACAAACAGTTTAACACAGCTACAGTAAGACACGCCATAACCACCCATTTGCACATCTACTACATGTTTCAACTTCTCACACAACCCCCCTTTATTCAGTGCTTATGTTGTATCACTGCCACCAAAAACCATCTCAGTCTGCTCCCCTCAATAAACGCTGTAGTGCCTATCAATCATTTGCATCCTGTAACAAACAACAGCAACATTTCAATAATAGCGCATCACCTGAGACTCAGGGAGATGAAAGGAATCCATTCAAAAATGGATCACAGCTGTCCTGCTTGCCACATGCGGTTCAGAATGAGGAGACAGTTCTGCTGTAGATTTCTGGGTCATCTTTCAAGAGTATCTCTGAAGTCCAGCAGCGTAGAGCTGTATAAACCTCAAATAACACATATACGACACAGCCGAAGTGTGTCATCTGGAAGAGCTGTAGACATGTGCAGTTCAAGTAAGCATGGGCACATGCCTGTTTCTGTACTAGAGCCAAAAATCTTTTCATTTTCACGATAGAAAACCGCATGAGGTTGTGTCAGATGCACAGATTTTAAATGCTCCCTAAAATGCCAAAGTTTTCACATATTCCAAAACACAGTTCCTACAGATAACAAACTGGAAACCCACACATGATTAGATGTGACTGATCATTGCTTCTGAGTGTGGGAGGTCACATACCGTAGGCAACGACGCACAATAATTCACCACCAACCATCTTAAATGCTCCATATTAACACAGGGGATCAAATATAATCTCTAATTAGTGTTTTAGTGGTACCTGTTTCCCAGAAGTACACAGACCCCCCGTCGTCTGTTTGTGTGTGAGCCTTCCACAAACCACAGAGCAGCAGCAATGTCACCAAAAGGTACCAGCTCCCCTCTGTCCTTTTACGGAGGGTCCCTGCTGTACCCCTCCACCCCGGCCCCATGGTCCACCACAGGATAAAAGTAAATCCACTCAGTTTAGAAGGTCAGCGAAGGCAGTGAAAAAAACAACAAACACGCTAGTCCAAAAGGCAATGAGAAGTGAAGTGTGCTTCAGTTTGAGAAAGTGAGGGTGTGAGCAAGTGTATCAGAGTGTAAGAGAGGAAAAATAATGAGGTGTGTCCTGTAGGAGTTGAGGTCCGGTACTTGGTCTTGTGAAGGACAGATAGAGCACTTTTCTTCCTTTTTTCCCATTTAGCTTCCAACTTGACAGGATGGCCCCAGAGGGAGGCTGTCAGCAACGGGGACTGAGCTGCAGATGGATGGCACAGTCTTCCTCCTCCATCGTATCCACTTCCACTGTTGCCGTTGCTGCCTCTGTCCTCTAGCTGTGGAGCAGTGACAGTGGGCGAGTGTCTGCAGTGTTGTTCGCCTCCCTTCCTCTCACATGCTCTCGCTCACTCCCTCTCTCTGTTTCCTATTCGCTCACTTATTTACTCTCTCTCTCTCTTCCTATTCCTGTTTTTTGGTTTCTGTTTTTGTTTCTTTCCCTCTTTCTCATTTCTCTTAATTATTCACTCTGCATTTCTCACATGCGCACTTCTTACTCTATCTCCCCTTTCCTCTTTTTCCTTTCTCCTTCTTAGGGCATGAAGACAGATACTCCCCTTCTCCCACTCGTCTTCCAGTTGCAGCGCTGGGTAGGCAACCGGAGACTAGTAGTGCTCACGCTGGTCTGAGGAGCTGCCATAGGCACTGCTCTCAGGATCAGAGAGGGGAAGAGACAAGCAGGGCTTAATGCAGAGCGACAGAATGTGGAGGAGGGGTTGAAGGGGGGAAGCAAGGAGGAGCAACACACTAGAGCAGAGTGGGAGAAAGCAAAAGATGAGGGAGAAGGGGTGTTTATGCCTGTGAGAAATGGGTGTGAAAGTGAAGTGACTGAACAGAAGAAGTCACAGCGAGGACTCAGTTACAGTATAATACTGTCATAAAAGATATATGCAGAATAATGCCTGCATTGATTCTAGTACCAGCGAGCCTATAGCAGGTACAATGACAGACATACCAATACTTTGGATGTATGTTCACTGTGAAGTGAAAAGTTCATAACTTCCTAGCATGCAGCTGATTTGTCTCCTTTTCCAGTACCAATGCGCGGCACTTCATATATTTTAAAATTCAGAGGCAAGCAGGATGTTTGACATTTCATATCAGCAGTTTGTTTGGAAAAAAGAAAAAGAACAAAGGACTGGGTGTTTAGCATTGGCAGTGATACCCACTATGGAATAACAGATAAAGTAACAAGTGCCACCACAAGGAACTACATCAACAACAACAACAATGAAAAAAAACTGAAATCTAAAACAATATCTGAATATATTGTTTAACAGAACAAAAATGCTACAAATGTGTGAAGTGTTGCAAATGTGTCACTGGTTTTTACAGGTTACCATTTCATTGGTAGTCTGGATGGCTAATTTAAAGGTACTGTAGCATCAGGGCGGAGTAGCACCTGGCAGGACTCCCCATAATGCCGAGGTGCCATGATAATGCCATGATAGGCAGCAGCCCCCGCAGTTCGGACTTGGCAGGACTTGTTAGAGTGTGTTAGTGTTCTCGTGTTCTGTGGTTGCTGTCTGTTCCCAGGCCAACAATAAAAGAGAAAAAGACAAGCTCTGGTCTTCTGACTCTTCCTTGCCCACCAGCGTTAAAGTACATTAACTAGGATTTTACACACTGTCTGATGAATCAAGTGAAAAAGGGACCTGGTGTTTCTTGGCTATACTACCCACCTTCTGACACTCTGCTGCCTACAGCCCTTCTGTTGTTATCCCAGCTTCTCTATACCCTTTGCTGTCAAAGTTGTTATGCTTTTGGCCGCTTCTTGTCAGGGTTGTCACAGATGAATCCAGAGCCGCAAATGTGATTTGGAACAGGTTTTTACATCTAATGCCATTCTGGACACAACCCCTCCATTTTATCTAGGCTGGGGAACGGCACTAAGAGCACAGTGGCTTGTGCAATCTCAGTGGCTGGTGTGGTGCCACAAAGTGAACCCGGACAGTTTGCAGGAGCGCTACCTCAGGTCCACCAATGCACACCCTGTGTTGTTAAAATACAGTCTGTAAATTAGCCCAGCCTGCCACCTAGCCAAGGTTATAAGAAATGTTTTTCAAACCCTGATTATTCATTTCAAACAGCCAGCCATGGAGGAGCTCTCAGCAGCTAAAAGTCCAAACCAGTTGCTGACAGAGCGAAGAGGTGGCATCTTTTGCACAGAGGGAGTGGGACCAAGAAAGAGCAACAGCCAGGGTTAGCATTGTTTTGCCTTTATGAGATGGAGAGCACTGAAAGCAGCCAAAGGATTAAATTCAGATGTGGTGTTCTTCCTTCTGAACGTGTCTAAAGCTAGTGTGTTTGTTTTGGTAACATTAGCAACCTAACACAGTCATGATTTTACCTTAGTACTGAATTAATATAATTTTAATTTGAGAGTAATCTGAGATTTGTGTCACATTAATGCATTGTGCCACATTAGCAGTAACCAGAGTGCTCTACTGGACTGACACATTTCTAACATTAGCTTTTCACTAGTTTACATCAGCACTCGGAAACCAAACATGATGGGAGGGGCAAAAAGTGGGATGTAACTGAAATACAAGTAAACAGTGCATTTGTTGGGAACTAGTTTCAGCAGTGGAATGGCCACACACACATTTAGTGTTAGTAGGATCAGTTCATTGGATTTTCATGGGATTTGCTGGTCGTAATGAAAACTATATAATACTGCCAGCTTTACTCTTTAATGGCAATATTCATGGTAATGTTGTGTATAATGCATGAGACCTAAAAATAGATTACAATTGAGTGTGTGACAGTGTCAACACATCAACAACAAGCTGAGGGGGACTCGAAATGGCACAGTATGTGAATGAGATAGTCTTTAAATGAGGAGCACGGCCAGCACACAACCCTCAATCAAAGAGACAGCTAGATTAGAGGGGGGACAATGCAGGTAGAATTCATTTGCCTGCGTTTACTGTAATGTTCCTGGTGCTGTCTCAGCTGCTCTGCCTGCACTCCCAACAGAGCAGCCAGGCTGAGGTCATGTCAAGACAACTGACTGGCCCTTCCAACCTGTTTTAGCTTGGATTTACTTGGACAAGGCAAATAAAGGGAAGCAAAAGGCTGATTAGAGCCAGATTTTTAAAAAGATTGAAAAAAGCCAGGTCTTGTAAGCCTATTATATGTTCCAATTAGCTTTTTACAATACACCTGCAGAGAACCATTCAATTAAAAGAGACAGTTAAAGATAATTAAAACCAGTACACCATGAATACTAAACACACAGCCTCTCTCTGGTCATACATGTTTATTAGTGTTTTAACCACAAGAGGTTCTCCTCTTCCTCTGCATGCTGGTGTTAAAATTATTGTTTCATTGAGAAGGTAGTATGCATATTATGATGCATCTTTGAGGTTTTGTTTATTTGAGCCTATCCCACGCCTTTGTTGCTTGGCTGTCTCCCTCATCTTTGCCCAAATTCGAATGTGATTCTCCAGCAGGAGCTGCAGAGAGCAACAAACCCACACAAACACCCACAATAATTCCTCTTTAGAAACTTATAGTAACATCACCAGCACTGTGATGTTACAATGCAGTTGTTATCAGGTACCTGCACACAGCAATGAGTCTTCCAACCCAGGCAGTTTGTGATGTTTCAATTAACAGATTGCATCTTACATTTTGCAGTGATAAACATAAAAGTATTGATTATTCATATTTTTTACTGGTATAAGCTTTTCTCAGAAAGCATATGCAAGGATGCACTGACTGACTTTTGAACCTCACGAAACACTGAACCAGCTCCCACAAATATAACCAGTCTGTGAACTCAGAGAGTCTTGTGTAGAGCACTATAGGAATATGAGGTGATGGATCTTTGTTCTGAGCCAAGGAGTAGAGAATGTACAGTTTTGTGGTCTCAACTTTGTAACCCTGCTTTTTCGAGTGATCTAATTCGGTTGATATATTTTTAGGGGTAAAAACTGTTCAAAGCAAGAGCACTTGTGGTATCCCTCACCACCACTGGTGCTCTTGAAAGGGAAAAAATACATTATGATAAACGAAGGAAAAGATCTGCACTCATCCATGGGTAAGACAAGGCACCAAAACATCCAATTCAGTTCAGTTCGGCAAACTGGCATTCTGAGGACGGCAGCTGTGCCGACGTGCATTGGTGCATTTTTTAATGTGTTAGTCCATATTCATTAAATGACTTTTATTATCAACAATCCACTTGAGTGTCTGAATTAGATTTTTTTGTGCACATCCTCCCCCTGGATGAGAGCAGAACTTTTTCTTGGTTCCTCATATAATTTTAGGGACATCTGCACACATTTTTGTGCTTTAACCTAAAGAATCTAAACTTTGATCCTGTATGTTGTATAAAGTACCATGACTTTCATTGTACTCAGCTTATTTTAAACACAAACAGTCCATCTTTCTGTCATTCTCTGACTTGATGGAATAACAAAAGCGTTATGTGACAGTAATAGTGTCAGCTAATCACAGTGTCTGGATGTCACTGCCTTTGCCATTAAATGTCAACTGTGAGCAGCACAATGGATTCGATCAGACAGACAGAGAAAAAGAGATAAGATGGGGCAGATGTGGGTGGAACTGGTAGGATGACAGCTACCACCTAAACACTGGCAGCCTAATCTTTATCAGTAGGTGACAACTGTGTCTATAAGTCTGTGTTGAAGTGAAGTGAAGCCTTTAACATATGAGGAATCTCCTAAATCAAAATTTCCTTTTAATCATTGACTTTCAGTCAAAAAATGCATTTTGTAACATTTGCAATTAGCTTTACAGTCCTGAATAACTACTGAGACATCAATATTTCTTTTCTCCTGGTACTGATAGATTTTTTATTCTGGGCCATCTAGTTTTATTTAGCTGTTGCTTTAATTTTGCAAAAATACAGGTCTGTATTTTCCAGCTAATTTCCTGGAAATCCTCTTCAGAATTTCCTAAATATTAGCTGATATATAGTTATGAATTACATTTCCAAGAAAGGCCTACACTATTTTGTATTAATTATAAGAGAAATGGAGAATATATTAATTACTACAGGTTATTTACTTAATTATGTAGCAGGTAAGTGAGGAACAGTTCACAAACAGATGTCCATCAGTTGTCTAGAAGCACAGAAAGATCATTAATTTCAGTTCTTCGTGACTTTGAAATGCCATGCACAGAGCTGCTCAATGATTGGTAAATAGTCATTTAATTGCCATTTATGGGGTATGCTGGCTGAATTGCTGCTTATATGCAGCTCTCAGCAGCACTGGAAATAGTTTTGTGTTTTACACTGATATGATGACCAACAAGTAAAACACATTCACACTATAAAACAGCTCACAATTGCAAACATAATTTCCACTGACTGGGCCTGTAAACTGCAGTGAAACAGTGTGGCACATTTTCTATAAAAACAAGAGTTAAATATATTTTTTTTAACTGAGATGGATAGACATCATTTCACTTACCTAATACATAAGTTCCTGTTTTTCTTTTTGCGCATACACTGACAATGGTCTTTGCAGTTAAATAGTAGATGTGGTGTCCCATAGTTAAACTTTTGAAATGAACCTCATTTATATATTTGTAAAGTCTGTATTTTTCACTGAGGAAGAAACAATAGATATCTTCAGTGTTTATATAATAAAAATGTTATGTTTAATTGTTTGGTTTAACTGTTTTTGTTCTTATCCAGTTGTATTTAGATGTATTTTCGCATATACTTTGACACTTATTTATTTTGCAGTGAAAACCTGTTGTTGTTGGAATCGTTGGAATTGACACACTGTAATTCAAACTGGCCACAGACTCAGTTGTCCGTGAAGGATATAAAAACAATGTTTTCACAGCTTCCTTTGACGCCTCCAAGAAAGGCTCAATCAGAAGTGATAATTTATTAACTTCATCACTAATGATATGCTACTTAGTTGGACAAAACAGCTCTCTGTGTTTTTAATAACTCTGCTCTGTTAAGTATTTGCTACAAATGGCACAATTTTTATACAGTTTATAATAACTCCAGTGATAATGAACAAGGATTTGTGTTTTGCACACATGGCAACTTACTATGGTACAGTAAGTAGGTTTCGAATGTGCACATACATAACCATTTGATCTTATTCTGTACATACTTCACTAGGATTGCATCTGTAACTAAACATGTGGACAAGGTGTATTTTTATAATGACACCTGTAGACTTGTTAGTATGATGTATATTGTCACATCATGTATTTTGCTGCAAATTTACATATCAGCTGCTCTCATTTGTAAAGACTGCACACATCCTGTAATGTCCTTAGTCAGTACAATAGTTCTTACTGTGCATGTACTGATATTTCAATATTTTTATGTCATAATTTTATAAGTAATCCATCATTACAGTCCTGTACTCTGCACTGTAGCTGGTGAATTGGTTGGTTTTCTTGTATAGCATTTTATATAACTTGATTATGTCCCCTGATTCATTAGATTTTCGGCACATGTACAGTATGGTCCTTTGACGCATGCTTGAAATGAATGTCCAGATCCACGAAACACATGTGGACTGGTTGGGCAAACTCCCATGAACCCTCCGCCATCATGAAGAGAGTACAGAGTACAGAGCTGGTCCAGTGGCCTGGACCAGCTCTATACCCTCTTCAGGGTATAGAGTTCAGTTCATTATTTTTATGGACAGAATTTCTAGGCGCAGCCAGGGGCCGGAGGGAGTCCGGTTTGGGGACCGCAGGATCTCGTCTCTGCTTTTTGCAGACGACGTTGTCCTGTTGGCTCCATCAAACCAGGACCTCCAGCGTGCACTGGGGTGGTTTGCAGCCAAGT
>NW_018128046.1:346695-365471 GCF_001952655.1 Monopterus albus
AACGCCTCGGCATCCCCCCGGAGGAGCTGGAGGAAGTGTCTGGAGAGAGGGAGGTCTGGGCATCTTTGCTTAGACTGCTGCCCCTGCAACCCGGTCCCAAATAAGCGGAAGAAAAAGGATGGATGGATGGATGGATGAAATGAATGTTCATTTAGAACAATTTCCTTAAAACTACATTAACTAACTCTAATTTTTGACCATTAATGGCAAAGCGAGAGTCAAAACTTACTACAGCAGTATTCCTTCCTCTTCTCCCACTAGTCCTCTTTAACCCTCCTGCTCTGCCTGTGAAATTATGTCATACGTGGTCAGGACAGCCAGAGGCAGCTGTGGCAGTCAGGTAGCACTGCAGTAATAACAGGCTCCAGAGCTAATGTATATGGAATATATCGGCCACAGAGCCCATGGTTTACATTTTAACCATTTGTGTACATATAGTATGTCTAACGTTGTTTGTAGCAGATGTATCTGCAGAAGCACAAGCAAATTAAAATGAAAAATTAAATGTTTTTTCCAGTAATACTGATGTGTCGGCCACTACTGCATCATGTTCGGTGTTACAATGCCAATGGAGCCAATCCCAGCCAGCAATCAGACGAAGGTGGGGTACACCCTGGACAGGTTGCCAGTCCATCACAAGGCCAACACGCAGACAACAACCACTCATACGAGCAATTTAGAGACACAATCAACCTAATCCGCATGTCTTTGGACAGTGGGAGGAAGCCGGAGTACCCGGAGAGAACCCATGCAGAACATGCAAACTCCGCACAGAAAGGTCGTGAACCCACAACTTTCTCGCTGTGAAGCAACAGCGCTAACCATCGTGCCACCGTGCTACCCCATGTCTGACATTAACTGGACAAAAACTGAGCAAAAAAATAGCAAACCTACTTCATTTGCTAATCCAGGAAAACGTGCTGGTTTCCGATAACTGGACAAAAACCATTAACACTGCAGTCAGTTGGAATGACTTCAGCTACAACCAGAATAATTCAATACAAAGGTACAAAATTGAAATGCTAACACTAGCTTGCTAATGATGCCGACATACTGAATACTTGTTAGCCTGTGTTCTTTGTCGTACTCTTTCTGTGCTACCCAACACAGCCTCTTGTGTCTAACAGCTCTGCTCCCTTCGTGGGTTGTACCTGCACAGGGAGTCTCCACAGTCCATCTTTGAAATGAGCCATACTGATTTGAAAAATGCATCTTATAACCTCAGATCAGTGGCGACATAGAAGAAGTGCGGTGTGGATGTTAACAACACTGGCAACAGAGGGCAAGAAATAAACACAAGGCATGAAGATAGCAGAGTGGGGTGTGGGTGTTAATGCAGCAGTGAGAAAACACTTCTAGACTTTTTTAAACTTGATTTAACCAAATCTGTGATAAGTCATAGCTACTGCAGCTTTAAATCCATACATGTAAATATTTTAGACTTGTTGTCATGCAGTATGCACAGCCAGGTCACACAGCATTACACATGTGACCTGTTACACATGCTAAGGTTTTTTGTTTGTTTTTTCCTGCAGGTATCTTCACTGTACCTTATCTCAGGCAGGGTAAGTTATTGTTATTTAATTCATCATTAAACCACATTTTGTTAGGGTTAAGTTTAACTATTCTAAATGTTGACCTGTGTTGTTATGTTCCTCTGAGTGGTTGCTGAACAGAGATGTGGGGTTTCCTGACTGATAATTAAGGAAAAAGCAGGAACCGGCAGGTCTCGGTGCAAGTGGGTGTAGTGGGTGAGTGATTGCAAACATTTGCTTTAAAAATCTCAAATGTTATGTCTTAGCAGATGTTATATAATATTTTTTATATATAATAGATGAAACATTAAATGATTGGTGTTATTAGATATTATGTCAAACCTTTGAATCTTTTTATGGTTTAATTACATACATTAAATATACATATTTTATCAGATTAATTTCTATTTACCAGGTTAAACCTGCCCATTGTTGTAAAGATGTAGATTATGCTCTTCTATGTATCATGTCTAATAAAGAGGTATATTTGAATAAAAGACATGTTGAGATAAAGAAAACACAATCACTCAACAAAAGATTCTAACTATTGAAACTGATTAATTAAAAACAACAAATCAACAAAAAACATTACTGTAGTGAACAATAAATCAGCACTCAAGGTGCAGCATGTTATTTGGTAGTCAGAGCAGAGCAAAAACAAGATCGGGTTTCTAAAGCCACGTGAATATTCCTGCCAACTTCAAATATGGCTTTTACATTTATTTTTTTTTTTGTTCCTTACTTTTTTGTTTGTCTCTTTCTGATTGATTAGATTGTTTGACAATGACAATAACAACTAAAAACCAACATTTGTGATAAAATATAACCTCATTTTCTGATTACTTTGTTTCTAAAATTAAAAATCCACCACTGCATAAACCTGCCACTGTCATGTTTTGAAAATGATCGATGGAAAGACATTAAACTAATTATAGTCCTATTTAAATGACAGCAGATGAAAGGTGGTGCGCCCTTGAGTCTATGCTGTCTTAAACACATTCAATATCAAAAATGTCAAAAGCTGATTTTAGAGATATTAACATCACCTTGTGACATTATTTCTAAAATAAGTAAACATTTTGGACCTGATGATTAAAGCCAAGTAATTCGGTCTGAATGTTTCTGGTTTTAATACACATACTGGGCTGTTGTGCAGATGATTGACATCAGAAAATTATTACTGTGAATTTGCGTTTGTTTACATACAAGTTACTGGGTAATAAAAATTATTAAGATTGTGCAAAGATGTGTTCCTGCTGCAGAAAACAATTTAGAGAATTGTCCTGTCTGCCGGTGGTGTTTCATTCACAGACTCAACAGATTACAATCACACTGTTGTGTAATCAGCCACCACCTAAGCAAAGACCAAAGGGCAGAGAAAATGTGTGTGTATGTGTGTGTGTGTGTGTGTGTGTGTGTTTTTTTATTTTATTTTAAGCAGTTACTGGTCTGATCCATGTTTTGCTGAAACTGTAATGTGTGTTCAACTAACCTGCTCGCTGGCTTGTGGTCAGCCACTTCTTAGTTTTTATGGTAAAGTCAGTGAGTTAATATAATCAAAAATACATTACATCATCGACAAATAATACAATACAAACTTATAAATTATAACACAAGCAAATGCCAAACAAGTTGACCAAATGTCAAAAATTTAAAAGAGAAATGACTCAGAAATCATTATATACATCCATAAGTCTTGATTTTGTGCACATCATATAACACACATTTGTCACCATTAGAGACTCATTTGTCATCATACTACTGCCCCTCTTGGAAAATCATTACCCACTGTTTTATGGAATTGTACAAAAATCCATAACATTCTTCTTATTATAATTATTATTATGTACTCCAGTTCAGGGTTGATTTCCTGAGGGTGACAGTATGACTCACAAAATAAAGACAATGACATTGACACTAATGCTCAAGACAAACAGAGCATTAAGCCCAGGATTCCCCTGAAACTGGGTCTCGAGAGGATGACTCATGTGGTTGGACACAATGATTCAACCACACTTTGAGCACTCAAGTCCACACATACCCTAACACCGGCACCTTATGGAATCAGTGGCCATGGGCCAGAATATAGATATATGAATGTACCTCTTGTGACACATTGAGATCAGTGTGCTTCACCCGAGTGCAACAAAAAATAGAGCTCTGGGATGAGAACAAAAAACATCCTCATAATGGTTCCTGAACTCAGTTTGTGCAGATTTACTTTGCACACTGATAAGAAGTTCTAGTGAAGCATTAGAAACACTAGCAAATGCAATAAAAAAAAAAGTCTGAGAGTTTATATCACATACTGTACCACCTCTAGCAATGTGTTTAACACCACTGCAGTATTTTCCTCTTCATAAAACATGCAGCAATATGATTAACAGCTAAATCTCTCTTGGCAAGTTTAAACAAATAATTAATTTTATGGCACAGGCAATAAAAACTCTGCTTGGTTAAGTCAAGATTTAACAGGTTTGTGAATCTGGTGATCTGATAGAAGACTAGTACATATATTAGTGTTTATAAAGATGTTATTTTGATGTGATGTTATGCAGGTTTTTGTTAATAAAGGTCATGATTTCATGTCTACACTTTTCATGTACACACTACTAAAAACTGTTATGTGTAAGCCTTTTTAGGACAGCGGTTTGGGTGCCATTCATGAAAATGGATAGATGGTTGGATAATTCTACATTTAATTTGGAAAGTTCTTTTTAGAACTTATAGCCCACAAAGCACACAATTAAGATAAACTCTAAATTTGAGTTCTTTACACTCAGCTATGTAAAACAACATAAAAAGCATAGTGTGTACACAAAAACCTGAACATTGCTACCAACACATCTGGACATGAAATAGAAAACCCAAAATGAGCATCGTATATTTAAACACAAATTAAAGCTTTGTTTACAATGACAGTTACAGTGTGTCTGCCACAACTCCCTCCCATTGACAGAAAAGAGATTTTGGGCCTAGCATACAGTGGTGGCCCAAAAAATGGTTCTAAGCCTGCAATGCTCCATTCTGCAGCAGGAGGAGGGAGGAAAGCTGTGTTTGATTCGTTGACCACAATGTTATAGAATTGATTAAATGCTGTATTCTGCGAAATGGTCCCCATACATCTTTGGTTAGACAAAGCTGCTGCAATTATTGCCTGAGGTAAAAAGTATGCACCAAAGTCACACAGGACGGTTTCACAGTGAAGCATCCCACATTAAGATTAGCACTGACTCTAGCCTGGGATGACTCAGCAGAGCTAGGCTGAGTATTATTTGCAAGTAAAGGTACATTTTATATGATGGGAGAACCAAAGATGAAGCATTTTCCACTTATGATACAGAAATAAATACCAGAAACTAATAAGAACTGAAATTATAATAAGTCTCTAATCCACAGGGTATAAAGCTGTGCCTTACAGCCCTAGGCCCTGCTGTCTAGTAGTCACTTTGAACAGCCAAAAAAAGAATGACTTTGAAATACATACACTCTATCTCAGCTTCATCCATATCTGGTTCACTTGTGCCAAGATTTGATTAACAAACATCTGGACAAGAAACTCTCTGTACAAGCCTCATCGTAGTAATCCAGTCTCTCAGCATGTGGCCTGTAATCCATCCTAAAGAATTGAAGCACAAGGTGGGTAATGGCTTAATGAGATCAACCCTGAGGACAGAGTACTACAACACCTTTATGGAAGTTCTCTAAGACAGAGATCACAGCCAACAAGCTGCAGAGATCTCTAAACATTTGACTAAAAGCCATATTTCAAGATAACTATTTACAGAGTTCAAACAGAAACAGAAACCATCAGAATCTGCTGTAATATTTCTCTCTCACTCGCTCTGACTACATTTCTGTCACTCACACACCATTTGGATCGTACTTAGGGAGGAATCCAGTGTGATCTTACACCTCCAATACAGCTCAGCGAAACAGATTCTCAACATCCGTGCCATATTCTGAACGCAGCTGAGGTGAGTGTGCTGTGTGCTGGAACCATTTGAAAGTCATCTGAATTATTGTTGCACTTCTTTGGAGCTGAGGGTCTCACTAGAGATAGACTGCAAAGAAAACCAGTCTGTAAGAGAGACAAACCAAAGTACTGAATGAACTGAAATTCTGAACTGATGGTAACATTAGATGAAATATCAGGAGTTCACTAGACCATGAACGTCGACACCAAATTTCAAGGCAATCCATCTGACAGTTGACATTTCACAGAGTGAACCAAAACCAAAGTGTAATAGTTTATGATATCCAAACTGTTAACCTATTATAGACATGAAGCTCCACAAACGCCACATTTCCCATAAACCATATTCCCATAACGTTTCATTCAACCTTACCAACTGGTAAATTCCTAGAGCTTCCACTGTGTGAGCCAGGCTTTCTGGAGTCTCTATATTCTCCATGCTGTGAATGTCACTGATGAATCAACTATCAATGAATTGCTTTTAATAAATCACATGATTAAAAATATACCAACCAACAATGTAAAAAACAAAGGTGTGTGGTGTAGCTGTCAAAAATGCATGATATTTTGCTGTAGTACCCAGCTGCACTACTTGGCGGCAACTCTGGCAGCATGGCTTCCTGTTCTCAATGTGGCATGTGCTGTGGCATAAATGGGCAAAAAAATCCATGGAGTTGTTTTCAGATGGCAGTCCAGTTTAGCTAGCTATCTGAGGCTCATGCTAATGCCAGCCTAACTTCTTCAAGAGAAGCAGCAAGCAGCTGTCAGTTAATGTAGGCCAAGCCAGCAAAGTCATTGTGTTAAATGTCATAACACAGCAGTGTCAGTAATGTATAGCAGTGATGTTTAAAACAGGTTCTTTGAGTAGCCTATATCCTTAGTCTCTCCCTTTCCTTGCTGCTGCACCTGAATCGAGCTGGGGGTGGATGTGTATACCCATCATCTGTTTGTCTGAAAGGTTCACAGCATTTTGGCATAAATCTTTTGTAAGCAGCCTGTAAGTGCTCTTTCATTTCTATTATTAAAACATCAAATAAATTCATTGACCATTTTGCTAAATAAAGATGAAGACAAAATATTTTGTGATGTTTGTTAAACACTAAAATTTATGTTTTAATATATATGTTTAATATGTTTAAACACTAAATTATAATTGTTAAGAAATTAACTAATTTGAAATGTGGGATCTGTATGTGTGTACGTTTGCGTTATGGGACTTTTTTTCTTTGATCTCATTTGATTCCCTCTGGACATACATATACAGATTCAAATTTAATTCTCAAAATAAACACATTGTTTTGCATCCTAAACAAAACTGCCCTTGAATAGTCACTGCAAATGTGGGTCAGGTTCATTATCAGAAGTGACCAAAAAAAGGGGCTGAAGCAGAACGAGGTCAGATGGAGGTACTTTTTTAGTGGCCACTCTGCCAAGCCACTGAAAATAAGAGGGGAAAAAACCTCGACCCACATGTCAAATCTCAGCCTCTACATCACGTCAGCATACACAACGCCTCCCTGGCTGAAAAGCTTGTAAATCACCTCAGGATCACACCTACTGTGAATTACATACAAAACAGTGAGAACTGTGGAGGGGCTTTATACCAGTATGTGCTGAAACCTGCCACTATAGAACTTTACAGCTACCTGGGATTTTTGAAACACTGCTTTACAAGATCCTACTGACAAGAATTGCAATAGAAATGCCTTTATTGCATTTGATTAAAGGCTAACTTCACACTAAATTACTGTTTTTTTTAGCTATACACACCATTACACAGAATTTAGTTGACGTACAATGTGCTGTCAATACATGATTTTTATAAACAAAATGTAAAATTTACATTCACTGGTCAAATGTAGGTTGTTTCCGTCAGTTTAGATTTGAAATTTCAGTTCTGCCAAATCCTCTGGCCCCTCCCTAATTGTGACGACATAGGCAAGACACTACATCTATGCCATCAGGACACGCCCCCACTATCCATGCCAACTATGTTAGCCTGTTAGCATTGACTGAATAACTAACATTACATTGTACATGAACGAGATGTATTGCTTAGGAGAGGCACTACACACACATACGAGTATGGAGATAAGCTGTTGTTGTTGGCTTGGTAATTTCATCCTATATGTATTCTCTGCAACAACAGTCCTGGTCATATGTCAAGAATAGTTGAGAAAGCTGAGACAATTTGTTTGCAACTCAGTTTATGTATATTTTCCTTTAGATTCCTTTCTTCCTTTTTTGTCATTGCCATGTCCTTACATACACAAAACCAAAATTGGTTCATCACCAAGCATTACAATGCTTATTAAGAACTGGAAAGGATAATATTAAATCCAACAAAAAAAAAAAATAGATCGAATGTTAAAAAAGAAGGGTCTCATGCTTGTTATTTAAAAGATGAGTGAGGGGGCACTACAGTGTGAGTGGCTAGGGATGATGTGTTTATAAACATGACCTTTCTGCTACTGTATGTAATATTTCATATAGCACCAATATGTGCATTGTAGCCTCTGTATAAGGAGCTATACAATTTTAGAATCACCATGACAGGTAATTAGAATAGATTGATTCATCACGTGGATGCCAAGGATTGCTCCTGTCACTATAAGTACCACCTGTAGAGTACAGTTAGGGAGAGGGAGGAAGGAGCAGGAGGATGATGATGTATGTTTCATGTATCTATCTATGTTAATCTGTCTTTAGTGCTGTTAATCTCACTCGAGCTCATCACAGTAAACTGCCTGAAATGGGAACTCTTGAGTCCTGGTCTTTCCTTCAACATTCCACTTAGACTAAGATGTAAAATTTGTCCTTTCAGCTGTTTTCAGAGCTTAACAATACATTTAGGTTTGAACAGTTAACTGTAACCATGAGAAACAGCAGTGCTACACCAGATGAGAGACACAGACCGGAGAGCCTCTTGTATAGCACTGCTAGCTCAGCTACAACTCAGGTATCTACAATGTCTCTCAAAAGCACATAAACATGCTTGTGGTTGCTGTCAAAGTTCCACCAGACTATCTATCCGAGAAAAGGAAACTCCATGTCCTTGTCCTTTTTGTCTGACCCCCATGTCACACTAAGCTGTGGCCTGTACTCCTTGCTCCCTCACTGTTCAATTGCATTTAATTTTTTTTTCTAAATATGCTGGGAGAGCAGCAGATAGGTGTGTAGTTACTCTTTAAAGGGATTTGCTTTCTGAGTCTGCCTGTACTCACTTTGCTGTAAACAACTTGTGTTTCCAGGGTGTGACAAAAAGTCTTGGCACAGTTGAATTCAGCAGAATAAAAACCTGGCATCGCAATTTTGTCTAAAACATTATTGGGAAAATTTGACCTAGATACATAATCATGATTTTGACATTTGCCAAATAACTCTAAGGTAATTAGACTGGAGGATTCCTGAGGGCATATTTTAGAATGTGTGAAAACTTTTGACTTTAGAAAGTTAACACATAATGCTAAGTTATATTAGTTTCTGGCCAAAAGTCGAAAAATGAGCATGTGTATTATTTTTGTTGTGCAAGCATGGAGTATGATGACCCGCTCACCTTGTAAATCACATTCACATCCTACTTACAGAGCAAAATATTCATAATAAAAACACAATCATCTATAGCAAAGGGAACTGGGATCAAACGAAGAAGCAATGACTTGTGCACTTCAGTGAGATCCACTTGCTGTGGATAACCTCAGTGAGAAATATTAACAGAATAAACTTTATTCTGGGCTTTTACAATACTGTAATGTATAGATGTAGAATCCCAGAGGTGTTGCTAGACATAAAGCTCTACAGGGGCACAGGCCCCCCATTAGTTAAATCACACAATTTATCTTGAATGTCTGCTGCATGAATGGAATGTGCTATACACTGTGCTATGTGAACTATTAAAGGGAAACAACTACTAGTAAAGATAACAATGTAGGCACATTAATCTTTATAAAAACATTCATTTCAACAGAACATTCTCAACATGTTTTTATGGCAGAAAACCCGGGCCCTGTATTTGCATTCTTCTGCAGTTCACAATATTAACTATTTTGATTGTCAGTTTATTTAGTCAGATATAAACTTCCACAACAAGTTAATTTAACAACAAATCATTAATTTAAAAAAAAAAAAAAAAACACAATCTAATCATTTTTTGCAACTCATAAGGCCGCATAATTAATGCTCCAATTACTTCAAAACTGTATTCTGCAGTAGATGGCTGGTGGTGACACACCCGTCCCACCACAGACAGCTTTCTCTGCACTTTCCCTTCCTACCTCAGGTTCACCCATTTGTTACAGTAAAAGTGCATGAAACAAGCATCATTTGGCCTGTGTGAGAAGAACATCAAATATTATGTTATAGACTATTCATTAAATGCAGAATGAATAGTTCAACATTAACACAAACTGTTACATACTTGGCATTCATTTTATTTCATGTAGCACACCCATAAATAGTGTTTTAAGAGCAGGCCAACTGAGCATATACACTGATGTACAGAGCTCTAATTTACTTCACATTCAACATCTGTTTGTTTGTTCACAAACTGCAGGTCTTACTTCTCTCACCCTCATCCCTCTCTCTCGCCCTCGTCTAAAGAATTTTCTTATGTATATCTAGAGGAGTCAGTAATGTTTGAGTCAAAAATAAAATCAGTATTATTCAAAAACTTAATTTAGTCAGTCCATTCCTTTTGTTATTATGTGCATCAGCACATGGATTGCCACGTGCACGCTGCAGTGCACGAGTTATGACATGCATACATGCACACCATGGTGTATGAACCCTCAGCTTCTTTTTTGCTTTGACATTCCAGATTAGAACAAATTAATTCTTTTCCCATTATTATCAATCTAAATTAATCCAATGCCAAATACAGGTGCTTTTTAAAACTCAAATGTGTGATTTTAGCAGATCAATACTGAGACCTGTGCCCCAGTAAAAGAGATCTGATGACATCTATGTAGGAGCCTGAAAGGTTCTGACCCCTTTTTACAAGGACAAATGAACACTTCAGTTATTTGTGAATTTTTAAGTCACACTCTTACATTACATTAAGCACAGTGATGGGAAGCAATCTCTAGCAGTTACACCAATCTTACTGCTGCAGCCTGTTGTTGGAGATGCCTGTAGTAAAGGCCCACAGACGGCCATTTTTCTCTCACTGCTGCCATAGCAACCAGCTAAAAAAAACCACCCTGACCTGATGTTAATATGATTTGAAAGGCATGGATGTGCCTGTGTGCATGCGTGCGTGTGTGTGTGTGGGAGTGTTTTATTGCAAGTCTATACTTTTCTCGTGCATGCATGCTCTCAGTGTGTTTCAGTGTGTGTGTGTGTGTTTGGATGTAAAGCTCATTAACTCCTCAGTGTGCTGTTGCTATGCTTCTTTGCTGAGACTTAAAAATGAAAGTGGCAACAACCCTGAGTCACTGCAATCTCACACAAAGTTGCAAGGTTTGTGCATGTGTGACACTTCAATTAATCTCTGCTTTTGCAGAAAAAAACAACTGAAATTTAGGACATTCTCATCTTTTAACATTACATAAAAGAATTTAATCCTGCCCCACAGCACAAAATGACTCTAATATATGGGGGACTGATAGGGATGTTAATCTATAATTACCCCCAGCCCACCCATAGCCTCTCATGTTTTACCTCTGATTAATGGAGGACACACCAGTGAGTGGCCAGTGTTGTATCACAAAGTTAATTTAAATTACTCAGTCATCTGGCTTCACTAAGTCTAATATTTGTGATCCTTGATACAACCTATTTATTAAACTGCTCTAAAACTAAAAGTAAATTCAGATCATTTTCAACCTTGGGTTTCTCCTCATAACTGTGACCATTTTGACAATGGCTGATGCTAACTTTGCCCTTCTAATCTGTGTTTACACTGTCTGACTCAGAGAAAAGCAAAATCATTTTTGTGAAACTGGCTTATTTGGAAAGTTTTTTCCCTAACCTATGCCTCAAGAACCAAGCAGGCCAAACATGAGCAACAAACACCCAGTCAGCCCTACATCAGTGTTGTCCTGCTTTTGTCCCTTTGCCCTGTACCCTCCAGTTCCCTGAATCACCTGAAATCTGGTAAATTAAAAGGTGATCAAGGAAATTAGAGTAACTGCAAACTGTCACATTCCATTTCCATGCTAACACAAAAATAGCCTGCCAGACAGAATAAAGAAACTTTTATTTAATGTCTCTAGTTGGCTACGGGCACCGTCAACAACAGCACTTTAAGATCAGAGCCTCTTACTGTACACACTGTGCACAAAAAAATACGCTGTAGTGGTTAGAACAAACAAATATAGTCAATAGTTAATGCATTTGTAATATGTATAATATGTAACAGAATATAGTAGATGTTATCTGCAGTAGGTAATAGCTGATAGTTATGTAAATGTGAAATGTTAATATAATCCTAATAAAATGTTTCTCTTCTCTGAAATGTTTGAAGGTGTTTGTGCATGGAGACCATGGGAACTATGTACTGATAACTTGCTCAAGCAAGAACATTCTGGTTCGTGTCTTCTTTGTTTAGTTTATGGGTTAATCTTGTGAATAAACATCTAGAGAGCAGCTTCCCTTAAATGGGAAGCTTAAAAGTTGGGTTTGAGAAATGACGTCAGAGTCAGGAAAAAACAGGAACATAGAGAGAGGCATAGAACACTACTGGATCTGAGGAGGAGGAGGAGGAAAGACAAAGGAAGGGGGACAAGAAGAGAGACACGCACTTCGTTCACACTTGAACAAGTTTCTCTGCAGAGAAACCGAGAAGGTGATTCTGTATCTTGTCTTCAAACATTTATTATTAATATTATTATACCAATATAATCTCGCTTTTATTAGAACATCTGCAGGGCTCTTACCACTGCTCTGTGGTATTCAAGACCAGATGAGATGCATATGGTATTTTATCAAGTTTTAAAATGCAAGATCAACAAAAACAGCAATATTTTGCTTAAAATTAACTTTGTTCAAAATAAAAAAGGAAGACCAATGTACAGAAAAAATGTTTTCATAAAGTGGCGAGTATGAGTTAATATTTAGCTATATCAGCTAATGATATACAACACGTGCTTATACTTATTACATTTAGTTTATCTACTAAACTTGCCAATGACAAGGTTTGCCGAGGCATCTGCCTCACACCTTTGCCAGTGTTTGGGCTATCTACACAGCATCTTAATTTTCCCTAGCCCTAATTTGAATACCACAAATGTACTAGTGTATAATGAACTCTTTAGCCGGTGTCTAGCTCCACTATGGGGATTATTTCAGTGAGCAATGAACTTTCTTGTAAGGCATAAATATTCAGAGTTGTAGGACATGGTTGAAACTTCGGGTGCTCATTATAAAGTTCTCAATGACCAACATTTTCAGTGTAGCCTAAGATTTGAATGCCATTCCCCATATTTTCCAGTGGTAGCTTCCAAGGCTCCAAAGCAAGATGAATGCAATGTATTCCAGATGACTGCCTAGGTAATTGACCTTGACCTGTGTGGGAATCCAATTAGAACACCAGTCTGCACACCAAGTGATCTACACCACAGACAGCTTCTAAATGTGCTGAAAAACTGCTAAAGGAATCGATGTCAAGGTGGCTGTTGTACCCTTACCCTAACTTGTGGCTGCTAATCCAGCATGTAAGATAATGTTTTATTCATAAACAGCTTCATTATGGCACTTTTATTTTAGCCACCCTGACTAGAGCATTATCTAGCACACATGAAAATATATATAGTTGAATAACTGGGATACTTCTTCTACATTCCTCTTTGATATCTGTTATCTAACCCCTTTTTAAATCCCTCTGATATTATTTTTTGCCATGTTCCAACCACAGTGCTTTTTCTTTCTTTCTTTCTTTTTAAATGAAGCATAAGATTAGATTTCAGCCGGAGTTAATCAGAAATGCTGCATGGTGCTCAAAAATGACATGCTTTATAAGCGGGGTGAAAAATAAACAGCCTCCAGACAAAGTGCTGGCAAATTTTGACAGAAACTGGTATGTGGATCCATCAGCCGCTCTGGCAGGCACCCAGCCATTACATGATACAATTTGTGATTCTAAAAACTGCAAACATTGAAAGTGGGCAGTCAGCTTTATAACACATTAGTGACCCTTTGCTTATGAGCCGTTAGTCACAATGTGCTTCTAAAGTGTCAGCCATAACCTGAAGCTACTCACACACTCAGCCAGGATCTTGTCAGCGGATGTATCTTTACCAGAGTCTGACAGATGTGTCACCGCTGGCGGAGGTGGCCAGAGTTGAATCACAGGTCAGCTGCATGAACAACAACACCACCAACCACAGAACATTGTAAACTGCCCAGACATGGTAGATCTGCTTGGAATTATTTGACAAACTCCCTGCTGTGGCCTATCTAAAGTGTCTTACTACTGCCAGTGATGAGTGCTGGTTATGCCTGGAAGCAAACAGTAGCCCTGCTGGATCCCATCCCTCTAATTCCTTTTGGTTGCATCTCACGTATGCTGTTTTTTCATGTTTCCTCATGTGTCATGATAAAGAAACCATTCAAGGAAAAGCAAATGCTTTTGCTTATAAAAAAAAAAAGCTGTGAAGGTTTTTGTTATTTGAAGTATGAATCAATTTTTTATGTCTAAAGAAAAGCAGTTCTTACAGCTTATACATAATCACAACAGCACCATACTGGAACAAACTGAAACCAGCAAACTTCTGTTTATACAAAAACTTCTCATAGTTGCAAACAGTCACTGTGCTCATATTTGATAGTACACAGGTTATAAGCCCTCAAGTTCCTCAAAAATTAAAAATATTCTCATTATAATTTCTGCTAATTTCATTGATTTAACGACTTCATTCATTTGCAAACTTGCGATTCATTGTGTTCTACATATTTATCAGAATCAAACATTATGTGCAGTCACATGGCGGATGTTTTTATCCTTTCCTCAACATTTGCTTCTGCTGTGTAAAATGTTTGGTGGTACTGCTGGGTCAGACCAGGATTAATCCCTGTTGAAATTTGCTTGTTTTCCATGCTGCAGTTTTTATGAGGTCTCTTCAGGGTGCGTAGCATTCCTACTGAGAAACAATTTCAAAACAGCAAGATTTTGTGGCCAGTAATCTCACTTGATGAAAATTAATGAGATGATTCCAACCTGGCTGTATATTTGAAAGCAGACAAATACCCATCATATTCATGCTGTCACCAGCCTGTGCACTGTGATTCAAATCTGTTCATTTTTATGTAATATTATTATTATTTCTATTTAATGAAATCAGACAATCATGGTAACTAGTTTCATCCATCTTAAACAGATGTTAGCAGTTCATACAAAGCAGTTAAGACCAAGCGCACTGCAACGGATTCAGGACGTTAAAACTGTGTTAAAGAGCCACTGCTATTTACATTCACTGTCACTGCTCCGTTTATCAGCTTCCAACTGGGACTGATAGGTGTATACCAATCAGTGATGCTCAGTAATTTCCATTAAATTGAGCAGGCTTGGTGTTATGTGCTATCATATGTTTGATCATGCCTGATAACTTAAGTGGCTTTACACTGGAATGCTATGAATTGCTGTAAAATACTATGAAAGGCTTCTCAGTTAAATACAAAGTGTATGCTTTTGCAGTAACTCACTATAGAAAGAAAACTGTGCCAGAAAGCTATCGAGAGCAGAAATCCAGTGAGCCATCTTCATTTTTCTGTTTTTTCTTTTAGGTTAAGAACAATTCAACACCAAACATTGAATACTGCAAACTCAGAATATCCTGCACTTCACCTCTGCAATATGGAGTTTAACATAGTCCTTCTGAAGCTGTGCTTCTGGTTTGATGTGCTGACACCTAAAGTAGGATGACGTGTCCTCACCACTCGCTGCCTCTTATCGGGGACACACAGGCAGCACCTTCCTCAAACAGCAGACCAGACCAGTGGTGCCACTTTTAACCTGGCTCCTGAAACTAGTGCTGAGGTCTTTTATATGCCCCATGGTAACTAAAAATGAATCGCTTCTTTCTGTGTACTACATGACTGCATTGGTACTGTGATTTGCAGTGACAGGAGCAAATTCTGAGATTAGAGAAAACTAAAGCGTGAATAAACAGAGCTAGAAACTAACCAATTTGCCCAGTGAAAAGTATGTTGACAGCATAGTTTTGGTAAGTGGTAGTATCAAATCTCCTTACCATGGTGCCTGAAAACACAGATGTCAGTCTTCTCTCAAGCAAACTACAGTGGTGTATGTCAGGATTCAGAATGTGATGCAAATGAACTGCTAGAATCAATCATGACACACAACGTTTTACTGGCATCATAACATCTGAAAGCCATGAGATACCAGACCATAGCAAATGAAACAGCGGAGAAGCACAGCGTGCACTGGTGCTCAATGGCAGCTTTTTTTTTTTTCCCAAGAGTTCTTAACTGGAATGAACTACAGAGAAGGTGGGAGTGCAGTCTATTGGCTAAAACATCAGGGAATGGGAATCAAAACTTTAAACTCTCTAACCTGGTGAGAGGAAAGATTACCAAACTATGGAAAACATGTCCATAATGGCTCAGATCAGACATGACAAACTGCAGTGCTGACCTTTTTTAGATGCAACTGCAGCTCTGAATGAAGGCGGATTTCAGGCCGAGTGCAGTTAACGAATCCACTAACACCTACTGGTACATAGCTGGTGGTAATTCCCAACCCAGTTAATAATACAAGAGGAAGTATCTTGATCCCTAATGCTCACATCAGCAGCAGCAGATCTGCAGTCTAAATCGTTTTCAGGTTACATATTTCAGTCCTGCAGGTTCAAAGCCAAGTTAATGTTGTTTCTTTTTGCACATTCACCATTTAATTATTGTGAAATTTAAGGGTCTTCACAGTCTATATGGTACAGAAAACATTTAGGGAGCACTGTGAATGCACATCATTAAAAACATATTCTCTCCAAAGTATCAGATCCACATTTTAGTGGATATTCAGATCAACTGTTCATGATCATTTAGAACTGGCATTATGACGAGCACGCTGAAGATGCCAACTAGGTCATTGCTAAAGCCAACCTGTGTCAAAAAGCATTTGCTAATGTGACTACCAGATGGTTGCCACACACAGCACTGTACAATAACTAATGTCACAATCAGAAGAAGGTATAAAACACTGAAGATATGTATTGTCCTGAATCATTAAACCAGATTAATCTGATACTCAAAATACACAGTCATTGGTATTTGGCTTGTTGGAGCAAAACCATTACAGGTTTTAATGTTTTTTATTAGCTATTTTCCAAGTGTACTTTTCCCTCAGCTCACCAGGTCATGCATTATTCAGAGTGGTTGCTCTGAATTCATAGAGAAATTAATCTGATTAAAATAAATCTATTATCACTATAATTTGGTGTTTGCTCATAGGCATTAATGACCATGCTGTTGGTGTGACCTAGCTGAGCCCTTCTGAGTTGTACATTCACACATGGCAGCACACTGCCATCATCTGGCTGATGGGAAGCACATCCACATACAGCCAAGAGCAGTGTGTAAAGAAACACTGTGTTCTGGATAGAACTAAAATCATCCTCTATTGTTTAATGTCTGCTGAAATGAAATTTCTAGCTTCCATAGTTTTACTTATTTTGATAAATTATAGTAAAACAATAATTAAAATGTTCACTTCATTAACAGATGATTGATTTATATGCATCTGAAACAACAGTAACAGTAAGTTTGGAGATCTGTGGAGCTATGCTTTTGATGATTTTAATTTTACAGTTCTCTTTCAATCTTTTTTTATCTTAACATGACTGTCTACTTTGACTGCCTCAAGTAACTCTTATGTAATCTTAACACCTTTAAATACAATCAGTATTTTAGTCGAGATGTACTTCCTGTGAGAAAAACAAATTCCTCCTTACATATAAGTGCAAAACAAAATATGGTCAAAATTAAATGTTAATTATATACACGCAGTGTCTCCTGAAACTAAGTTTGGGTGTTTTTTTTTTTTTTTTTAATCAAACATGAAATCATGCCATCTGAAATGTTTCAGGAAACATCTGCTTTAAGCATCTTAATAGAATAATAATTTTAGCTGAGTAAGAGTGACAATAGTGAGGCTTGTAGCAAAACATGATCACACCATGACCTTATTTGACATGTTTCCATCATGTGACAAGCCTTTCTATAAACTAGAACTGGCTATATTCAGTATGTGCCTGGATCACAGTATGTGATGCCTCTTAGTCAGAGGATAGGGCTAATTTGAACCCTATATTGTTTTAACTGTATACAGGAAACCTTGGCTTACTACAAAGTATTCTCCTAGTGTGGAAGTACTACTTCAGTTTAAATAAAGGCCTGAATACCTCCACTACTGATACAATAATTTAAAAACCTTTTTTTTTAATTATACATACGTTTACTTTATTAACAATGTAACTGCACTTGTAACAGTATTTTTACATGCTCCACCACCAACACTCTGCCTAACAAAGCTTCAGTGTTGGGTACTCATATTTTGCTTAAGTAGAAATATCAGTGTAAATACAGTGGATACAGAAAGTATTCAGACCCCCTTAAATTTTTCACTCTTTGTTATATTGCAGCCATATGCTAAAATCATTTAAGTTCATTTTTTTCCTCATTAATGTACACACAGCACCCCATATTGACAGAAAAACACAGAATTTTTGACATTTTTGCAGATTTATTAAAAAAGAAAAACTGAAATATCACATGGTCATAAGTATTCAGACCCTTTGCTGTGACACTCATATATTTAACTTAGGCTCTGTCCATTTCATCTGATCATCCCTGAGATGGTTCTACACCTTCATTTGAGTCCAGCGGTGTTTGATTATACTGATTGGACGTGATTAGGAAAGCCACACACCTGTCTACATAAGACCCTACAGCTCACAGTGCATGTCAGAGCAAATGAGAATCATGAGGTCAAAGGAACTGCCTGAAGAGCTCAGAGACAGAATTGTGGCAAGGCACAGATCTGGCCAAGGTTACAAAAAAAAATTTCTGCTGCACTTAAGGTTCCTAAGAGCACAGGGCCCTCCATAATCCTTTAATGGAAGACGTTTGGGACGACCAGAACCCTTCCTAGAGCTGGCCGTCCGACCAAACTGAGCTATCGGGGGAGAAGAGCCTTGGTGAGAGAGGTACAGAAGAACCCAAAGATGACTGTAGCTGAGCTCCAGAGATGCAGTCAGGAGATGGGAGAAAGTTGTAGAAAGTCAACCATCACTGCAGCCCCCCACCAGTCG
>NW_018128046.1:366035-371662 GCF_001952655.1 Monopterus albus
GAAAAATTTAAGGGGGTCTGAATACTTTCCGCACCCACTGTATATTCCGTTACAAGTAAAAGCCCTACCTTCAAAATGTTACTTCAATAAAAGTACAAGGTATTATCATCAAAATACATATATTTGAAGTACCAAAAGTAAAAGTAGGCTACTCATTATGCAGAACTGCACTTTTATATTAATGTATATTATTGGATTATAGTTACTGGTGCATTATGGAAATTCCTGCTTGTATTTATTGCATCTCATTTATTGCATTCTTTAGATAATTCAACGAAGACCTTAAGCCATTTCTTCTCAACTATTTCAAGTCGAAGTGTTTGTCATATGCACAGTTAGGAAACTTGTTTCCCTGTACAATGAAATTCTTACTTTGCCGTCCACATGAATGCCACAAAATCTAAGGCACTTTAAGCAGCAAATGTAGCAATATAACAAAAATATAATAAGAGAAACAAAGACCTTCAGCCATTTCTTCTCAACCTTCAGCTCTTTCAGCAATTGATTTCAGGCATTTTCAGGGCCATCCTTAAGCATATCAGCATCCATACGCATTTCACAGGAAATGCATTTGTCTAGTTAGTAACAAGGTCCTTCTACTTAAGGCAAAGTTACCAGGAGAAACTAACATTCAAGAAATTATTAGTTTCAAGATGCATGTTTGTTTCTAACAAAGACACACCACTAGATTTTTTTTTTTTGGGGTGGGGGGAGACTTTGTATACAGGTCAATGTTACACATGGCCAAAGAAGTGGAATGACAGCTAGCAGCAGCAGCCTAAACCTATAGATGTTTATTGCAGTAAACTTAATGTATTACTGCTACAACTTAACCAGAAGATGTTACATTTAAGTGAGTGCAGCTTGAGTCACACAGTATATTTGTTTTTGTTTGTTCTTACAAAAGCAAAATTAATCTGCTGGATATTTGAAAGGACTTTGGTCACTTATCGGAAAAAGACATGAGCTGATAAAGTGAAACAACGTGTGCTTTACTTGGTGCTGAAGAGAAGAACCCTGAACAACAACTTTTGACTCCAGAGACTGAAACACTGACCTCAGCGTCGACCCCGTCCGTCAATAAACAGTCTGCAGAAACACTTACATTTCATGTAGTTTTCACTACACCTTTATTTCAGTTAGAATTTTTATGATTTAAGATTTTACACAGTGCGCTTAATACCTGATGCTTTTTTGACAATAGTTTACATTTCTATGCCTCTGCACAGGCGACAGCTGTGGCTGGAAAAATAATTCTACAGGGTGTCAACCTGTACACTTGACCGTACAATTCAATTAATCTGTATAGCGCCATATCACAACAAGTCATCTCAGCACACTACATAGTTGAGGTCTAGATCTTATCAGTATAGAGAAAACCCCCAACAAATCCCCCTTGAGCAAGCACTTGGCGACAGTGGAGAGGAAAAACTCCCTGTATCTTTGTTCATTATGTAGGAAGAAACCTCCAACAGACCCCAGCTCAAGGTGGGCGGCCTTCTGCCTCGACCGGTTGGGGTGAGCGGATAGTTTTTATAGTCATCACTCCTGTCATTATCATGGAAAATAAAGGCAAATACACTCACTTTGAGTGTCTCAGAGCTTATTTAGTCATCTAGGTTGCCTGTTTCTGTCAGGCTTGCTCCCACCCAAGAACCCCGAAACCCATTCCCAGTCGGTAACGCAGCTACCACACAATAGAGGTCTGACAACAATCCTATCTCCGTATGAAACTGCTAAATGTATCCCTATATCAACGATAATACTTTACAGGGGTAGGATACATTCCCCTGCTGGGAGGCCTCCCATGCCCGGAAAATCTAATAAGCATACGAAACGCAAAATTTTCCCTCCCTCAGCCTAGTTGAAGCGCAAATCCCTCCCTTGAAACTTGGCAGAGTGAGAAAACTCAGAAATTTTACCCTAAAGTTATTAAAATCTGGGCAGCAATGATTTAGAAAACAACACAACTCCACTTATCAAGACAGGTTTACAACATGTCGCAGCACAACTTCAAGTGTACGGAGAATCGCTCAGTCTAACCACTAAACCTGTCCAGGTTCTTCCACCATTTAATGATGGAAAAATGACCTAGCTTTGTGCAACTCTGTGGTCAGGTTCCAAAATTCAAACAGTCTTCAAATAAAGTCAAGGAACACTGACAACTTTATACATAAAAAAACAACAACAAAAAACAAACAAACAAAAAAAAAAACCCTACTCCAGAGGAAAGGTTACAGTTCAGTAGCTGCAGGCATCTCATCCAAGGTGGAGGTGGACTCAGGTAAAGCTGACTGAGCTTCAGCTGAAACAGTCCCTTCAAGATTTCAAGTCAGTCTCAACTCTCAGGACCAGAGGTTGGTGTGGATGTCTGTAGCAGCCTCCTTATGGTCCTGTTTGCATCAGCAGGTTGTTTTATCCTGCTTCAGGTTCCTAAGGTTGAGCATCAGAGTACCAATAAAAAATTTAAAAAAAGTTGCTCAAAGACAATCAAGATTTAATGAAGTGGACTGAGGTGGATACCTGAAGTTTCTGAAGATATCAGCTTGTGGTGCAGAGGAGTCCTTGTGGATGAGGGTCTGGTACAGCAGAGTCTTCTTCACAGCTGACCACAACTTCTGGGTCCCGGCGTCCCATGTCAGCTTCTCTGGTGGGACAGGAAACAACATGGTAAACTTCAACTTTTCAAAGTACTTGTCTCTAACATCAAAGATTATAGCATTGTGTCTATCCTCATCTTGAACTGCAATGGGCACAGCTGGCTCTGTCTCACCAAACCTACCCCTTAAATATGCTGTAAATTGTACAGTGCCTCTCTTAGTAGAATAATAATGGCATACCATGTCAGCCGAATCACAAAACCAGAGGGATCCTTCTCTGGTGTTGGAAACTGCACAACCATGGCACACAGCTCCAGCTCAGTAGGGGTCCATGATCTAGCCTGTATTTGCCTCGACTCTGCCTTATTTCTCTAGGTACCTGCACATCTCCTGACTACCTCAGCCACTTTTCCAGCAAATATACAGGTATAAAGAGGGACTCAACAACTGTCCCAACTACCAATACTTGAAAGCTTGGACTGAGAAGAAGGGGAAGGAGAAAAGCCTTTCCTCTTATGATGCAAGTCGACTCAGTTGGCCTCATTCTCTGTAGTGTGGAGAAGCCCTGGCTTCCTTAACCCTAGAACGGACTGTCGCTCAGCACTGATTTAGCAAGGTAAACACACAACCTGTAATGTTTTCTAAAAAAAAACAAAAAACAGTGTAACCATCACTAATTTGACACTACAACTGTCTCCCATGTTGGTTCTCTCTCACTTCTAATTTACATGTCAGCTTAGAAAACACCAGTGTACATTGCGTAGGAATATGTGGAGTTAGAAAAGAGGACAGGCTAATTCATGTGCCAAGCTAAGAGCTCACAAGACATGATGTACTGCAAAGGGCCAATTTTCACTTTAATAAATGAGGTACTGTCCCTCCAAAGCTCAGTTCCTTCCATACAAAGCCTGCTAGCCTTGAGACAATTCAGCCCACAGTATAATCTTGCTTTAAGAAAGTTAAAGAATAAAAGTCAGTAATAATACATTCAATATGATGTCAACCTGTGTACTTGACAATCAGGCTTCATAGTATCACTTCTGTCGTTCTCAACACAGACAATAGGGCAAATACACCCAAACCGTCCACAAGCTTTTTTTTTTTAAGGGTCATCTAAGCCATCTGTCTCTGCCAGGCTCCCTCCGTAGAACCCAAACGCACCCCTGGCTGGTACCGCGTAAACCGGGTCTAACGACAACGTAAATATTAAACTGTCTAAAGTATCCCTACATCAATGGCATAACGCTTTGCAGGAGAGGGAGCAATTCCCCTGCTGGGAGGCCTCCCAACGTCTGGAAAATCTAAGAATACGAAAAGCTAAACTCTAACCTCACTGGGCCTAGTTGAAGCCCAGACTCCCTCATGAAACTTGGCAGAGCGAGATGACCCAAGGGCCCAATGTTAAAGTACAATAAACTGTTTTTAATCAAAACCTGGCCAGTGATTATCTCTCTAGCAGCACTTAAAAATACAAAGTGCAGTTTATGTTTGGAAAAACAATGCCCATTTTATCTAATCTAACGTTTAACTTCACAAAATATCGTGTGTGCAAAAAAAAATATTTTTTTTAAATGTATTCTAACAGATTATCTATGGGCTGAATGAGCACTAGAGAAAGCCAGTGCCCCAAACAGTGGTACAGACGATTAATCTAATATGTCAGAGTATAAAGTGAGCACCGAGTAACAGGCAGCCTCAGGCCGATCTCAGGCAGTGTTTGCCCCAGTAACCAAAGTAGTACAGGGCTATTAAAATGCCTGACTGAAACACTGACTGTATGTGACCCTGGTAAATGAGTGAGGGGCATGAGGAAGTCAGATGGTTAATGACTAAACTCTGGCCACAAGACTAACACAGATAGATGGACAGACAGGCAACGAGAAAGCCAAGTCCCTTCAATACTTCCTTTATGAGTGTATCTGGAGGTGCTACAGCAGCAAACTGATTCCACATCATGGAGGTCGTCAAATGGTTAGCGACCGAAACTACTCCACCTGGATGAAATGAGAAGCAAAGACAGACATACTGCAAGTTGCCATGGCAACCATGTTGGACAGAGACAAAAAGCTGCATCCTGTCAGTCCTCACCTTATGAGTGTCCTGCCATGCTCAATGGCAAGGTTCTTCAGAGGATCCCAGGTTTCAGTCCAGATTTGCACATAATCAACTCCAGAGGAAAGGTTCATTCAGCTGCTGCCACCATCTCTTCCAAGGTGATGCTGGAGTCAAGTGTAGTCGACTGTGCTTCCCACAGCTGAGGGGGGTCTCATCAGGTCAGGTCGAGCGCGAGTCTCAGTTCTCAGCACCAAACAGTCTGGTGCACAGGTCTATAGTCGGCATCCTTAGTTCAGTGGTCATGGCCCATCTGTATCAGGCCATTTTAATCTTATTGCCAGTTTAAAGGAAAGTATTTTGGAACATCTCTATTTGTAAGTGATTTGTCCTTTTAAAGTATCTTTATGTTTTTCCTATTATGAGCACTTGAGCCGGGCTTTTAAAGCCGAGTCCCATCACCTCTGGAACTTCTATCACATCACTTCAGTATTTTTGAAAGGTCATTTTATACTAGCATACTGGTCTGATTTAAAATTTTGTTTCTGCTAACATTTTTCACTTGTCTTGATCCAATAGCTATTTTTCTCATTTTATTTGATTTTAAGGGTTTTAGTAATATTAACTCCCATTTAAAAATGAACTAATGAGCTAATGTGTTGTAATTGAGTTTGAAACCATCCAAAATGATCAGAACCAGAATTGTTTACTTGCAATACTGTAATCCTGTCTTGCTAAGCTACATATGATAAAATGTGTTGAATAAAGGTGTTATGAGAAGATAACAGCTACAACTGTTGCTCATTTAACTTCCATTCATGTAGACATGTCTCAACCAAACCAGGCACCTCCCAAAACGCACCAAACAGAGCTGAATATGCATATACCTCATCTTAAACAAACCAGGCGCCCCCAAAGCGCGCCAAACACACCAAACCAGGCGCCTCCAAAGCCCGCCAAACAAACAAAAAGATG
>NW_018128046.1:371739-375535 GCF_001952655.1 Monopterus albus
AGCGCCCCAAACACACCAAGCCAGGCGCCCCCGAAGCGCGCCAAACACACCAAGCCAGGCGCCCCCGAAGCGCGCCAAACACACCAAAACCAGGCGCCCCCGAAGCGCGCCAAACACACCAAACCAGGCGCCTCCAAAGCCCGAAAAATGAAAATAAAGTTCGGAAACAGAAGACAGAGACAGAGGCAGGCAGGTGCTGCCGCAACAAGGAAAAACAATAATAAAAGTGGCACTTACACTTTTGTTGACTTCCTGAAAAACAAAATGTTATTGCAATAATACACATTCAAGCAGATTAGCCAGAAATATTCATGACAACAGGGTCATGTTTTTGATAGTGTGTGTGAGAGAGAGAGAGAGAGAGAGAGACCGACTTAGAGATCCGACACTTACCCTTTGTAGACGGACGCGCTAAGTTGACTGAGAATATCCAGGACAAAAATAAAATCGTTGTGGCGCCACCTGGGGGAAGAAGCCAACCAGGCTGGAGAACTAAGGAAACGCCATCCTTTTGTACATGATGAAATGATGACCCGACACTTACCGTAACGAACCTAAATTGACGGGTGGCCATCTTAAACTAACGGACGGACGCGACGCGGTGAAATATCTTCATGAAAATGTAAATAAATTGTTGTGGCGCGGCGGCCACCTGGGGAGAAAAGCCAAGCAGGTTAGATAAGTAAAGAAAACCAAGTACCTTTCGTAGATCAGCTTGTGGAAATCTTCAAATGGGACGAACGGACGGCGCGGGAGCCAGAGATATGAATAGACTGGCGCCGCAGATAAGACTCCCAGGATAAAGATCCTAGGAGTTTTATGTGCCTGGCAGCCTAGAACTATGTCTATTACACAAATCTACTTACAGATGGCCACTTTTGATCAGACCACACACAAAAATCTAAACAATCATGGGAAAGAAGCCATGTTGGAAAAGAGTTGCAAAGAGAGTTGGGCATGGAGGGCCGAGGAAAAAACCCCTGAACTAAACACTCTAGATGTCACAGTAAACTCAGGACTTGTGGCAAAATGACCACAACAAGACCCCCTTAATGAATAAACCAGCGTGGGCGGGCGGAGGTTCTGACAAGGGAACCCACAATAAGGTAAAAATAATTAAACTTACAGTTCGTAGATCTACCTGAAAAGAGAAAAATAAATAAAATTAGTTTGACCCAAATGGTTCCAAATCTATATAAGCCACATGTCATGTAGCAGGACACAAACTCATTAACAAACAGAGATACACTTCTTCCATCAATGTAAAAACAAACAGTTTTTCTTAAAGAAACGTTCCGGGACTTACCGAACACTTTAAGCTCTGTTTTCCTGCAAGCACAACTCGGATGTGTTTGGCAACGTCCTGACACCAAACATACTTGAATGAACACCGAGACTATAGCGACTGACGCAGCAAACAGCTGTTTTCCAAGCAAACTACCATAACTGTTGCTCTCAAAATTTAAACCACTTGTAGCCACGCCCACTGCGCGCAGCCCTTGTTGATGATTGGTCTGGGGAACCCACATCCACTTCCTGTCACCTGTTCAGGTATGTTGCTTGTCATGCAATGACAAGGAGCGGGGCACCCCTTTTAGTTGAATATACAGGCAGCTGATAATAGTATTTCCAGAAACCAGACGTTTCGTTCATATTAAGCCACAGGATGTCTCTGCTTTTGAACACAAAGTGAACAGCCTGTACCACTGACTGCATACTGCCCCAAAGAGCCCAGACACGGTCTAGACCAGGGAATGAATTGCAAGCTCAGCGTGATTCAGATGTCCTCTCTGCTGAGTTTCTGGTTCATAATCTAAAGCTGTGGGCTGCTGGGAGGAGACAGTGCCCACATTGTCTGACCACAAACAGGTTGCCGTTCACCACTCTGTTGGACTCTAGTCAGTTATTTGTTTCAGTCGTTCACTTTCATTAAAAATGGATTTGCAGTTGCAACATTAGCTGTTTCTATCTTGGCTAGTGGTGTTTGCCTTGATGGTTTTTGTCATGACAGTAAAACTGAATAGGCCTGTTTTGTTGGATAAAACAGTCCTGAGAAGATCTCAGCAGTGGGACTACTGGTGTGTAGAGGCTTCAGCACAGTATGAAAATAAATTTTGGGGGCAAAGTTTTAGGTTTATTCTAAATAAAATCAGCTTATATTAATTGTGTAGATGCTGAGTCCCAACTTCAGCTTTTCTTTCCATCTTTCATAATTATTCAATATTTTCTTTTCATCTTTTATAATGATTCAACATTTTTTCATCTTCCATATTTGTTCAACATTTTCTTTTCATCAGCATCGAATCTCAGCCTTCAGCAATGGATTTCAGCCATTTCAACACTTTCAGGGTGATTCTTCAGCAATCGGCATCCAGACACATTTTCTTCAGGAAATGCATTTGCCTAGTTTTAACTTCTTTATATACAGTATACCACAGAAGTGAGTACACCCCCTCACATTTTGTAAATATTTAAGTATATCTTTTCATGTGACAACACTGACGAAATGACACTTGGCTACAATGTAAAGTAGTGAGTCTACAGCTTGTATAACAGTGTAAATGTGCTGTCCCCTCAAAATAACGCAACACACAGCCATTAATGTCTAAACTGCTGGCAACAAAAGTGAGTACACCCCTAAGTGATAATGGCCAAATGGGGCCCAACTGTCACCTGTTCAGGTATGTTGCTTGTCATGCAATGACAAGGAGCGGGGCACCCCTTTTAGTTGAATATACAGGCAGCTGATAATAGTATTTCCAGAAACCAGACGTTTCGTTCATATTAAGCCACAGGATGTCTCTGCTTTTGAACACAAAGTGAACAGCCTGTACCACTGACTGCATACTGCCCCAAAGAGCCCAGACACGGTCTAGACCAGGGAATGAATTGCAAGCTCAGCGTGATTCAGATGTCCTCTCTGCTGAGTTTCTGGTTCATAATCTAAAGCTGTGGGCTGCTGGGAGGAGACAGTGCCCACATTGTCTGACCACAAACAGGTTGCCGTTCACCACTCTGTTGGACTCTAGTCAGTTATTTGTTTCAGTCGTTCACTTTCATTAAAAATGGATTTGCAGTTGCAACATTAGCTGTTTCTATCTTGGCTAGTGGTGTTTGCCTTGATGGTTTTTGTCATGACAGTAAAACTGAATAGGCCTGTTTTGTTGGATAAAACAGTCCTGAGAAGATCTCAGCAGTGGGACTACTGGTGTGTAGAGGCTTCAGCACATTATGAAAATAAATTTTGGGGGCAAAGTTTTAGGTTTATTCTAAATAAAATCAGCTTATATTAATTGTGTAGATGCTGAGTCCCAACTTCAGCTTTTCTTTCCATCTTTCATAATTATTCAATATTTTCTTTTCATCTTTTATAATGATTCAACATTTTTTCATCTTCCATATTTGTTCAACATTTTCTTTTCATCAGCATCGAATCTCAGCCTTCAGCAATGGATTTCAGCCATTTCAACACTTTCAGGGTGATTCTTCAGCAATCGGCATCCAGACACATTTTCTTCAGGAAATGCATTTGCCTAGTTTTAACTTCTTTATATACAGTATACCACAGAAGTGAGTACACCCCCTCACATTTTGTAAATATTTAAGTATATCTTTTCATGTGACAACACTGACGAAATGACACTTGGCTACAATGTAAAGTAGTGAGTCTACAGCTTGTATAACAGTGTAAATGTGCTGTCCCCTCAAAATAACGCAACACACAGCCATTAATGTCTAAAGTGCTGGCAACAAAAGTGAGTACACCCCTAAGTGATAATGGCCAAATGGGGCCCAA
>NW_018128046.1:376419-407707 GCF_001952655.1 Monopterus albus
TAACACACCTGCTCCTCCTTCACACCTGAGACCTTGTACCACTAACGAGTCACATGACACCAGGGAGGGAAGACGGCTACTTGGGCCCCATTTGGCCATTATCACTTAGGGGTGTACTCACTTTTGTTGCCAGCAGTTTAGACATTAATGGCTGTGTGTTGCGTTATTTTGAGGGGACAGCACATTTACACTGTTATACAAGCTGTAGACTCACTACTTTACATTGTAGCCAAGTGTCATTTCGTCAGTGTTGTCACATGAAAAGATATACTTAAATATTTACAAGATGTGAGGGGGTGTACTCACTTCTGTGGTATACTGTACCTGCAGTATAAATTGAAGTACAATACTTTACACGCTGCCTGTGGATTTCCCACTGAGGATTAGTGGTCTTATATTTTAATTTTTCATTCATCTGGTTCTGAAAATTAACTAGCAACTATAGTTATAAAAACTGCAGTGAAGTAAAAAGTACAATATTTGCCTTGTCTAGTTTATGAAGTAGCAGAAAATGGAAATAAGTACAGATACCTCAAAACCTTAGAGTAAACGCGGGTGACTTCCACCACTTCAAAAAACTAAAAGCAGCACCTTCACTTAAAACACTTGACCTCAGGTAAATACTTGTGTATCTCTCCACCACTACTATTTCTATAGAAATTACTGGAATATGACATAGTGGCCTTATAGTCAGTTCGTGTCGTGCTCCTACAGTCTTGTTATTGTATTGTTATTGTAGTCTACCCTGTGTGCTACTGTAAATGTGTCAATCCGCATCCACGTTGGAAACGAGTCCGTCCAATGAGGAGAGCAGGGGGCGTTTCCATCGGCTTCATTGCTCATAGCTTCGTGAACCACAACAAGTCGGCGCGATACAACGAATGGCAAAACGGTCCTACTAAAACACAACACAGGTAAGACGTTAGCTAACAAAATACTAGCAATACTCTAGCTTAAAGTGTTCGGGGTATTGAATGGGCGTGGCTTCGGACTGGTTTTCAGAGCAGCCGTCTCTTTGAGCGATGTGTTTATTAAATGTCAGATTAACGTGCTGACATGAAATAACGTTTAGCCGAATATGTTGCAAAAGTCATTTAAGTCAGACTCCGTTAATGGCGTTTGCCGGTAAGAACGAAGCGGATATAAGCGTTTTCCTCCGACCAGTACGTAGTGCTCTTGTCTCCCAGCATGGCGGCCTAGGCCGTAGAGACACCACCAGACATCCTGAACGGTGTCTCTGTGCCACAGCCTGTGGTTTGACTGTGGCATTTATTATTATTTTCAGTATGTTTTCCCGTGTTTACACGGTGTTAGCAATTATCAACAACACAAACTTTGGCCTATCAAGACAGCGGTAAGAGGCATGCCTACTATTAAGATCCTTTATTTAGCTTGACGTGAGTCTACTGTACCAAGATCGTGGTATTGCATGGGGAATAGTGTCCATGCTAGGGCACCACGCAGGAAGGGACGACTCTCCAAAACACATCACTGCATGCTTCAAGTGAACCGTGACGCTCCACAACACTACTGGGATAATGTTTTGTAGACTGATGAAACACATACCAACATAAAAACATCATTCCAAAGGAGAAGTGGGGTGGAAGAAGCATGACCTGCAGCTGCTTTGCTGCCTCTGGGCCTGGGCATCTTTGAGGCAAGGTTGAATTCCCCAGTAGAAAAGAAATTGTATGAGAATTTTATATTACAATTATAGTGACCAAAATGATCACAGTTATCAATATTATCATGGTATTGTGAAATTGTTCAGAAAAGACACATGAACTGAAATATTTAATTTTTGGTATTTTATTGAAAACCACAAATCACATTAGCAGCATTACTGGGTTTACCTGCTTCATGCCCACTCTGTAAACAAGGGAATAGAAAATGCATCATCGTCATCATCATCATCATCATCATCATCATCATCATCATCATTATTATTATTATTATTCACACACACACAGTGTCAAAAGATTTTTTTAAGGTAACTACACAAGTGTATTGAAAGAACTCAAAAAATCTGTCTTATACAACTTTCAAAAATTAACAGACAATTCGTAAGAAACAAGAAAAAACTCATTAAACAGAGGTCACAGTCCAGCGTCACACTTAAAGTCCCAGCTGAAATATTTTTGAATTATTATGCACCAGTTGAAATTTTTCCTACTGTGAAATGTTTCCTGGAATCCATCCAGGTCTATTTTCACATTCAAATGGCTGTGCGGTCATGCCCTACTGGATCTACAGTGTAGGGCAGTAGCCTGCCTCTCTATTCATGCTGTATTTTGTGTTGTTGTATACAGACAACTGCAGCTATGGGCAAGTCCCAGTCACACTTGGCCAAGCACAGAGACGAGAGTCAAGATGTGCTGACGGCTGCTGGAGAGTACAGAAACAGTCAGACAGAAGAGGATGGAAAGAATGGCGATGTTTCTCAGTTCCCTTATGTGGAATTCACTGGACGTGACAGTGTGACGTGCCCCACATGTCAGGGCACCGGCAGAATCCCACGAGGTAAAATGTTCTGGATATTAGTTATTACCCAGCGAAGAGCCCCTGAAGACTTTCCCTATAACATAAAATAGTTGTGATTAAATAAACTAAAAATATTTTTTTTTTCTTAAAAGTTCAATAGTTAAAAACTTTGCTAATTTCCTTCATCAGGACTGTGTGTGGCAATTTAAGCAAACAGCACAACTTTCTATACATATAGATGTAAATGCTGCTAAACTCTGATTGGTACAAAAAACACAACTTAGATTTGTGAGAAAAGCAAGGACAAAAACAAACAAATCTCTTATGTGAAATAACCAAAAATATTCAAACTTTGACAGAAAATTGACTGTCTATAAAAATGAACAACATGCCACCTCTTCCTGCCACTATGCAAACAGGAAGCCAAAATATTGTGAACACGGGGGCAGCCATCTTGCTTTTGTGACACATTTTGCAATCAGTTTCTGTGTAGTAGCTAGCAAAGGTGGAGCGGCCGCCAATCAAAGCTGTGAAATCATCTAAACACCCTTTTTTATATCCTGAAATTATTAAAGCAAACATTTAAATCAAGACCTCTTGTACACAAGTTGGCAAGTGGGCCAGGCACCTACATGTGCTGGTGGCTTGATGTAATATTGAGACACACTTACACAACTGTATCCACAGATCCTGTAATATGATGATAGGAATCTACAAGATCAATCTATAAAGATTACAGTCTATTACTTATTTGGTTGTTTGTATTGTTGGATAAAGAATAAACCAGTCACTGTTAATATATCTAATTTATAATGGGGAAAACTCAGCTTGTTCAGGACTGGGTTCCACAGCAGAGTTGCATAATGCAAACCTCAGAACATAATCTTTCCTCAGTGCAACAGTAAAATGATACAGCTTTCCTTCTACACCAGGTCAAGAGAATCAGCTCGTGGCCCTGATCCCATACAGCGACCAAAGGCTCAGGCCAAGCAGGACGTGAGTCAGCACACAGCTCTTTTTTTATACATGATGGAAAACCGAGTTGGCTGTTTTATGAAGAAACTATAGCATGGCAGATTTTGAACTTATCAGCAAAAAAAATTTCCCTCTCTTGCAGAAAGCTGTATGTCACCATATCTGTTGTCCTTTGCCTGCTGCTGTGTGGCCTGGCCGTTTTCTTCCTATTCCCTCGCTCCATTGATCTCTCCTATGTGGGAGTGAAGTCGGCCTATGTCTCCTATGACCAGGAAAAACGAATTGTCTATCTAAACATTACAGTAAGATTATGTAGCTATGCTTCTCTCAAACTGCAGGAGAATGTCAAAATTTTAACCTTTTAACCTCTCCCATCCAGAGCACTCTGAACATCACCAATAACAACTACTACACCATATCTGTGACCAACATCACAGCGCAAGTGCAGTACTCTAAGACGGTGATAGGCAAGGCCAAGTTTAACAACAGCACAGTGATCCTTATGCTGGATGAACAGCAGGTAGGTCCAAGTACTTCTTGCTGTACACAAAGAAAAACTACACAGAGATTTGGCAGTTCTAAATTCATGTCTGGTAAGAAAATAACTTCCAGTGTTTCCCATACATTGATTTATTCGTGTGAGTTGCCATAATATCAACATTGACCACCACATATTGATTTAAAATAGGATCAATCTTATTTCAATGTAGCACTGTGCGTAGCGCATGTAGCCCCTCCGTGCCCCGCTCTATTTCTCTCTCACACACGACAACCATGACAATGAACTGTTTGTGAACAGTTCCTCCTCTCTGTGTCTGTTATTTAACACAACGCTGTCAATCACGGAGATCAACTCTTCTAATATGTTATTAGCAACTTAGTAAGAATACAGCTAATTTCAGAATATAGCTGTTGACAAGGTCAGCACGCTGTATATAGCATGTATATGAACTGTTCTGCAAATGGATAAAGTTGATGCCATTTCATAAACTCTGACACTGAATGTTTGGCCCTCAGTCCAGGAAAATATACAAAAACAAGTGGGAAAGCTGATCAGTCCAACCAGTGTGATTACTGATCCGACTGATTCATTTCAAATATTTATTGGTTTCTACCACTGCTGCTGAAGCAGCAACGCAGGGTCAGGAAGAGAGAGAGCTGAAGAGAGAGGCAGGAGGAGGGCAGCAGCCAACATGCTGCTTCTTTGGGAGAGCTAGTGCAGAAGGGACATGTCAGATTACAGTACTTTCCGGACTATAAGCCGCTACTTTTTTCGCTTCGTGCACACACCCTCATCATGGACAACACACGACGAAATGCATATGATGCAGCTTTCAAGTTACAGGCGATCGATCTGGCTGTCGAAATATCATGTTAGAACGTGGACACGGCTATGTACAACGTTTGGTCGTCTTAAATTTAGTGGGTGCGGCTTATAGTCCGGAAATTATGGTAACAGCACTGTAGCATTACTATATAATTTTTTTTTTTTAATGGAAGAATGTCATTCTATGGGAAACGGTGAATTAATTTTTCTAGGCAAGACGGTGTAGAATGCACTGAACCTCTGGTCCACTTTCATTGTAACTGCTGAAAAATGATACTTGTACTTCTGCCAAATTCACACTTCAAACCAATGTTTTAAGCCCCAATAAAGCCTCATTGTCTTTAAGTCTTGTGATATTGTAAACCTTGGTACTACTTTGCACTACTGACCATTGATTAAACAGAATTTAGGGCAAACATATCAAAGTACATTAGGATCTAGGGCTGCATGATTAATCATTTTGTGAGCATGATTTAGTTTCTTGTGTGATCTCAGCCTCCCATGACAATGATTCTCCAATTTTTGCATTAGCAGGGAGATGCCTTGCAACAAACCGAGCACTCCCCTCACTAGGCTGCGTTCACTCATAGCAGGAATAGTAGGAATGTGTTACATCTCATGATGAGTTTTAGACTGACTCAAAAACTAATCCAACATATTTGACATTGTGAAAGATATTCTGTGCCCTCCTGCAACTATTTTTTAAAGGTTGCCCTGCCTGCCCTGTGCACCTAGTTCTGAATAGCAGTTGAAGTGGAAATGAATCACTTTGTGGTTATTAGTTCCAGTTACTGGTTAACGCAGCATAGCGAGGAAAAGGGAGCGCTTGGTTTGATGCAAGGGATCTCACTCAGCATTATTGTCATGAGAGACTGAAATCGCACAGAGATCTAAATCACACTCACAAAATGATTAATCATGCAGCCCTATTAGGTTCCATTTAATTAGCAGTAATGTGTAATATGTTCATGTCTAATATTGTTTGTTTATTGCAGATTGACTACACAGTTCCCACCATCATTGCAGATGAGATAAATTATATGTTGTAAGTGCCTTACAAAATATCCTGCAAATTGTACTCTCTACAGGTCATCTCTTTTTAATCTTCAGTTTCTTGTTTTCTTGCAGCGACTACTGCACCTTGCCAACAATAAAAGTTCACAACATAGTGGTCATAGTGCAGTAAGTATGGCTTATCCTGTAAGTTGTCATAAGAGACATGGCTGAGCTTCTCAACATCTTTGCTTCAACATCTGCAAACACATACTGAAGAGCTGCCAGGAAAAAAGAAAAACATCCTTCTGCTGTGGACTACTTACTGTTCATATTTGATGCTGACTTAAAAGCAGACCTTAAATTTAGCAATGCAAACATTTCTCTGGGCAGAAACAAGTTTATTAGCTGACTTAATCCTCTGCCATAAAAGCCAAATAACAGCTTTCTAGCCAATTATCATTAGACTAGATTTTAGTGGAAATGGGTAATAACCTAAAGTCTACTGTTGTAATAGAACATTTTACATCTGGATTGGAATGCCCTAAAGGCCACGTGTGAGTGTACCTGTGAGTACTTGTGTGTTACAAGCTTCAGTTGGATGCTTTTAACAGACAGACAGTGTGTTTATTCTATAAAAAGGGTGACAGAAATTGATGACAGGACTTTATTTTACAAATAAACCCAGGCTGTCTAGATATTTTGGAAGGATGAGAAAAACAGCAAAAGACCATTATTTCTACCATTGATTATAGACAAAACAAATAATTGATTAAAGTGCCAGAAGAATAGTGAAAAAATGTCTGTTATAATTTCCCACAGTCAAAGGTCTTCAAATGTTTTGGCCCACCAGCAGTCTAAACCCAAAGACCAAGGTCATGATTTCACAATGATATCACAAATTAATGTGAAAAAGCTAATATAATTTTATATATTTATTCACAGTCACCACCGGTGCTTCCTGGGATCTACATATTTAGATTTAAATCCAAAGGTTCTGCCCCACAGAAATATTTCTCATCTACTGAAATTAATTAAGCTGTTAAGGAGCAGCAGTTTCTCATCCACTTTTCCCACCCACACTGCCCACACCAGCCTGAACAATTCATCTCTTCTCACCTTCATGTCTGATGCGTGGTCGCTGATTCTGGTTATTTTTTTAGGGTGACGGTGACAACAACATACTTTGGCCATGCGGAGCAGGTCTCCCAGGAAATGTACCAGTATGTGGACTGTGGAGGAAACACCACCACCATGCACGGGCATGTGCAGGTCTACCAATAAGGCGAGCAAGTGAGCCTGGGCATTGGATCCAGCTGTAACCGAGGTTCTCACAGAGGTTGACTGGGCTGATGTGCACATAGGAAATCTTTGACGTTGGAATAATGGACAGGGATATCTCATTTCTTAAGTCAATCACACTGGCTCATCCATTCCTAAATACCCAACCACTTTCTTCCTTTTACATTACAAATGTTATATTTAGGATGAATATTTTGCTATAAAACCTCTGCTTATGGTGGGTTACTTGTCAAACAGGCTGATAAAAGCAGACAAACTTACCTGCTACAGTCAGAATTTTGCAGGATTTGCCTCAAGGATTGTGGTCATTGTTGACCCTGGTGCCAACAAAATAGATAGATACAACTTAATTCACATTCTGAAAGCCATTCTCATCATGTGTATACTCTTCAGCAATTAAATTAATGAAAGCAATAGTTTCAGATACAGTGCACTTTAGTCTGATCCTTAAATTAATAAGTATGCTGTACGAGTACAGTGGGAATGGTGCAACTGCTACTGCCCCTACTATCCTACACCGCTTTTAAATACGTTTAATAAAAACACATTAACTAGGCTGTGACAGGTGCATGATTTTTTGACAGTAAAAACCACTGAGCAGTTTCTAACCACTTCTCATCCCCACCCTTTTCATTTCTTTGTAATTGGTTTCTTGAAATATAATTCTTGATATTGAGAGGTAGTGTAAAATGGATGCTGTCTTATGTCATTTTTTTGGAGAGGTTTTGTTTGCTTGTTTTTTTGCTCCAAGTTCTTTATTTTCTGAGAAAAGGTTCTATACAACTTGGGTGACTTAAAAGTAAGTATGAAGACAATTACATCAACATTTTATAAAAAAAACAAATTGAATCAATTTTTGGCATAACAAACAAATACTGTGAAAAACAGTGTTTAAGTTTAAAATATGTACTTTCTTTCTGATTTGTTTCATCACACCTGTCAAGAATGAGGACTTGTTTGTAACTTTTTTTCCTTATAATGTTGTCCTATTTTTGTGAGCTCTGATGTCATTGCTATTTTAATCCACTCTGCATCTTGAACTTGTATTATAAGTTGTCTTGAAAGTATGATGTCCTTTTGTCACTTTTACTGCATAGTGTCATTTTGGATTGGCAACTGACCAGATGTGTCTTCTTGAATGCTTGAACACAACATGGGCTGTATAAGGTTGAATTGCTTTTGTCTGCCTATAATACATAAATGCCCAACTTTTATTTAAAGTTCAGTTCTGATCAAAGGCTTTCTTTTGTGATCACGCAGGGAAGATATTTTTCTGACATTTTGTACTATTACTACACAGTCATCATTAAAAAAAGTGTAATCTGTGATTCAGCCCTTCTTGATATTTGATGACAATGTAGATATGAATACCGTTCTGTTACTACCTAACATCTACACATTTACACAGTGGTTTTGTGTTTTTCATGCATGAATCTAAAAATAAAATGACTCATTTTGAAGGTTTTCCCCCCATTGATGTCCTTGTAATAATGTCTGTACACACTGGGTGGTGCTAAACTACAGTATCTCACAGCTCTGCTGACCATCTCAAAACTGTTAGTGAACAATTTATTTCACTCCTGCCTAAGTACATTCATATATAGTTTTATATTAATGTGGTAATTAAAATAATGCTTCGCTGAAGTCGGACATATACCTCCAAAAATCAAACTGTTATTAGGGCACAACATAGTTTAGTCTATAAAATATCCAAAAATTGTAAAAAAAAAAAATCTATTGTGGTTTCCCAGAGCCCAAAATAACATCTTTAAATGTTTTGTTTATGCTTTTTGCACTGACCTATAAATTGTTTCAACTCTAGATTATTGCCCCCAAGTGCAGCCAAATGTTTTTACAACTGTAATGGTGAAATCAGTAGAACGTCACATTTTAGGCAGACTTAACAAACGAGATACCGACAAGTCTTTCTTTTCTTAGAGCCTTGCCGGTAGGAGCACTAAAATGGAAATTTGTCTTAAGGGTGGTACATGGGAAATAGTGACTGTGCAGCCAGTTATTGTCGAGGTAGGTGGCTCTGAAACAATCTACTGAATAAATGGCAAGACCAGCTCAATGACCAACATCAACATCCACTGGTTCCATCACACACACACACACACACAAAAAAAACACCGCTCTCCAATGCAAAATAATATATATGTGGTCCAACAAATAACCACAAAGCCAGAACAAACAAAACTATCTGATTAGACTTTTTGGTCTGGTTATATTTATAAGACTACAGTTTGTTTCATATTGTTAAATATCACTAACAAAGTTTCCATCCATATGTAAAAATTATGCAACGATAACATTTTGTTCCCAGAATCTTATTTTTCTGTTGATTACCTGCAATACCTTGTCCTGGTTGTACTGTACTGTATGTCACTGTGCTACTCAGTACAGGCTCCTTGTTGGGGCTAGAAACACACACTGTCTCCTGTGTATCACGGTATGTTCACATCTGTTGCATTCGTTAAAGACCCAGTTCATTTCCTGACTGAGATCCAGGTCAGTGGTTTGGACCAGAGCTACACTAGAATACGTGTCCTAACAGTAAAAGTACAACACAAACAGTTAAGTATGTGTTCCCTTAGTTTGAGCCATTCTGCTTGCACAATTTGAATAAGGTGCATATACTGTATATTGGTTAAAATGTAAGTAAGTGACACAATATGCTGTACACTGACAGTGCATTCATTTTAAACTATTTTAAATTTGTAGGGTACCATTGTTATATTTGACATAATTTCATTTTGTTCTGGATTGTTACAAGACTTATTCTGCCTCCACACTTTTTAACTTAGGCATCCTCATACAACATGCTTAATCTAAAACCCAAAAATTGGCTGATGTGGCATAACCAGTGTGAGAATTAAAATTTCTAGTATTTGTCATTTATGTATGTATCTTCCAAAATTCTGACTGTCATTAACATTCAGTTATTTTCTTGTGTCATTTGCTTTTAGACAATTTATCACACAGCTGTTATTTCTACCTTTGATACCAAAATCATTTATAACTAACCTCTGATGACCATCATTACGGTGTTTTCCTGCCCTTCACTACATACTAGATGTTAAATCCCAACCCCAGCTAATAATAAATGCTTCAAGTACAGTACATTAATGAGCATATGTTTTAGTCAAATAATTGTGTCTATAATTCACCACCACCCAGTCTAAAGTTCACCATTTGTTTGGCTCTACACTAGAAGTCACAAAACTGGATTATCTCAGTCTAAGCTGTCCAGACAATGAGAACCACTTTCAAAGCTTTGTCTTTCTGCCACGACTGGACTCACCAATGTACAACACACCGGCTCTGGAATCGGTGTTTGCTGTTGCAGTCGGCGCCAGAGATGAACTGTCTGATTTTTATTTCAGACACAGGGGCCACAATGAATGAGCAGCAGAGATGATTTAAAGTCTTGTTTATTGGTTCTTAGTTGAAACTGAATCTGCCACCTCAGAGTTTCAGGTTGAATTTGTTTGCAAACATACAGAGGTTAGTATTTGTGCCTGAACAGTTACAGACTACTTCCTTTCATGGAAAAATGACTTGAGTACCTTTTGGAGCAAAAGCAAACAAAACTCTATGGACTACTACTACTTTACTTTTAGCTCTCAGTCAGCAGGTTTAACTGTACAGAGGCCCGGCAGAGAAGCCAGCCACATCCGTTACTAATTCAGTTGTGTTATTGCCATTACAGCAGACCTTCCCCTCACCCCATAGTTCATTTAGACCCAGCACTTCCTCTCACCAGGTAAAAGGAAATGGCTTTTCCACATGTGCTCTATATGAACTCACATCTTAAAACAGGTCTTGCTTTCTGAAAATAATAAGATATATGGCTCCACAATTAAGCTGTTTCCTGTCTGTGACACTGAACTGGCTGTGGTTTCACCCTTCTTTTATGGAGCAGACACACACTACAGAACATACATTATGAACAACTAAACCTTCTGACAGTCACCCATCCATCCATTATTTACACAGCTTATCAAGGTCACCGATCCCAGTACAGCATGGACAGGTCACCAGTCTATCACTGCAATTCAGAGTAACAAGCATAAATCAAATCCATATTTTGTGTGACCACCTACTGCAACAGTTCACCTTTTAACACCTGCACACACTTTTTCCAGCATCTTGGGGAACCTACCACAGTTCTTCTGTGGATTTAGGCTGCAAGTAGGTTGTTCCAGCATCTTGGGGAACCTACAACAGTTCTTCTGTGGATTTAGGCTGCCTCTCAGTGTCTTCTGTCTCTTCATGTGATCCCAGACTGACTCCATGATGTTTAGATCAGGGCTCTGTGGAGGCCAGACCATCTCGCGCAGGGCAACTGGTTATTCTGGTTGCCTATGACAGCTCTTAATCACTCTGGCTGGATGTTTTGACTGGTCATGCTGCAGAAAAAAAATACTGGACAGATCAGATGTCTCACTGAAGGCATTTAAGGATGGATAAGAACACTGATGGATTACTGAGTAGGTCTACTGGGCACAGGCCCAGGGCCACATAGGTTTACTGGGCCAGAGCATCTGTTTGACATGACTGTTTAGTGTTGGGAAGTCAATCAAAACAACCGCAAAGATTACAAAACTACTACAAAGCAAAAAAAAAAGAGGCACAAACAAAGAAATTGAAACAAACAAAAAACTAATAAGTGACATCACGTTTGTTGTCTTCAAAACTTTGGGATCTCCACTATAATTTAAAATAAGTTCTGTGAGTGTTGAGGTTTGGCTGCACAGCAGGAGCTTGTACTGACTGACCAGCTTTTCATTTAGGATAATTACTAGTGATGTGACGTTCCGTATCGAGGCTTCGAAGCGTGTGCCGAGTAGGGGAGGGGGCGTTTCCGCGATGCGCGTATCGAGGCTTGCGTCATTCAGGTGAGGAGCTGAAGCCGTCCGAAGCCTCGCTGCCCGGCTGTACCACGTGACTGATTCAGGAAGTGGTTCGGATTTTGCCGCGAGTTTTGACAGCGATATAAACCCCTCAGTCTCCATTCAAAATGTGGGTGTTTGATGGAGAAAAAGAAATCGCCTAAGACCTGCCCCAGTGGAGAAACTGTTGTTTTTAAATAAAAACCAATGATGTGTCCCCTAAACCATAATTACTGGCCATACCTCAACATTACAAAAGCACAATCATTGTCCATACCCCAACCCCAACCACCCTCACCTCACTGTAAATAATCATTTCCATTTTCATCATTTCCAAATAATCATTTTCCATACTGCCAGTATATATGTATATACACAGTATACTGCCATCACTACAATATACATGTTTTGCATACTTCTTTATTTTGCTGACAGTTTTATTCACAGGCTTTCTGCAAAATGCCACACACTTCAAATTCATGCCAACTGATATTGTTGCATCCAGTAGATGTCCTACTAGAGCAAATGAAGCTTCAAGAAGCTTTGCGCTGGAGTGAACCAATTGGGTGAAAAGCTTCATTGCTTCATGAAGCTTCATCTGCCCATCACTAATAATTACACAGCTGCTTGTTGGCTCCCAGTGGACAACCCTGGATTGTCTTTGCAGCATTTTTTGCTTTATTTCTTAGGTCAATGCCCCTATTCTGGATGAAGAAAGAGAAGAAACTGTTCTAACTAGCTAGCTTAGCTAGCCAGGGTATAGCGTTGCTAGCGTTAGCATATCGTATAGCCTAACATTTTTAGTTAACTTTGCTAGTTAGTGTTAAAAAGTTACCGCTGTTACTCTATGAAAAGTGTTTTAAGAAAAGTCGCCATATTATCTATATATCCAAATATTAGCTCCCTGTGAGTTAGCTAGCTGCCTGTGGCCAGTTTGTAAACTTACCTCACCTGAGCCAGCCCCCCACACCAAGACACTCCCCCGGTTCTAACTTCCACCGTGTCCAACAGCGGGGGCGGCGTGGTGAAGTCTGGGTACTTTGTAAGAACCTCATCCGTCTGTGTCTGTCTACACAATGACCATGGGCTCTGTGGGTCTCGGCTCAGCGGTTCTCTTTCTTGCCTCTTTTGTCGCGCTTCTTTGCGTTTGCTCCGCGAGTTCGGACGCGCCTCGGGGCGTCGCGGTCGGGTTCGTGTTCGACCCCAGAGCGAAGTGTGACCCTCCGTGCAAACACGCAGGAATCTGCATCCGCAACAACACATGCTTCTGCTCCAAAGGCTATGAAGGAGAGACCTGCCAGTATGGTGATGTTACAAATCTTTTGCCTATGTTTAATTTGTTTGTTAATCAAGAGCCAGCCTTTGTATTTGTGTATAGTCATCTTCCTGTAGAAGAACCACTGCTTATAGAAATATAGATGGGTGACAAGTTAAAGGATCAACTCCACTTTTTAGTGAAGTGTCTCCAGAGCAGCTTCAGTGCTGTTGGAGTGACAAAACCCCTTTCTTCCAAATCAGATTGCCTCATTAAGCTCAACACACTTTGTCATAGCCTTTCAGTAACCTAGAGCTGCAGGCATCAGTCAGTGAACTGATATATCTGACATCAATAATCTTAAAATAAAGATTACCAAAATGCTGTGTGTTTTTGATTAAATACAGCCACCTGTTATCCCAAGTGTAAGAATGGAGGAGAGTGTCTTCGCCCTGGAAAATGCAGGTGTGCTCCTGGATTTGGAGGAAGATACTGTCACAAAGGTAACCGGATTTATGCGCCATGAATTGGAAATTAAATGGTGTTAGGCATGTATTCTAACCCTATTCCATACTGACGTTATGTATCTGGTATTTTTCTGAACTGTATCCATGCATTCCAGCCCACGTGTGTCCCTCTTTTACCAGACATACAGCAGAAAGACAGACAGTCAGCATTGTTCCCAGGAACAAAACTGCTCAAAGTGCAGCAGTAGTTTAGTGAGCTTGCAGCAAAAAAGATGAGTCAGTCATGTTTTTTGACAAGAGGTCAAAATTCCAGCAACCTGTACAACAAAGAACAACTTTTATGTGTGAGAAATAAGCTGGATCAAAACTAAATTAATGGGTTATGTGTTTCTCCAATTAGAATTACACGGCTATATGTTCAGCATTTAGAACAGTGTTTCTCAACCTTAGGGTCGAGACTCCTACAACCTATATCTGAAGAGTTGCAAGACAACGACTTAGACAGGAACCAAGAAGTAAAACACACAAAATGATTGTTTGTAATATTTGCCTTTATATAGGGGTACATAATATGTAACTGAAGTTGAGGGATCATAATTGATGTATCCAGCCCTAAAGGTTGGGAAGTACTGGCTCATGCAATCATACAGAGTGATAACATTACAGAGAATGTTATTAAATCATTAAATTGAGTATTTTGGTGTTTAGTCAAAATTATATACAGGAGGACTCACCTTAAAGAATTAGGAATGAAGGCTGAGTTAAATATTTCCAATTCTATACTGCCAACAATAATTAAAGATAGATAAAACTATCTCATCTAACATCGCAGAGGTGATTTGTATCTGTTTCTTGCAGTGACATGTGATGGAGGATGTTGGAACGGAGGGGAATGCATCGCTGTCAATGGAGTGGTCAAGTGCATCTGCCCCTCAAGCTGGACTGGCTCAAAATGCCAGGAGGGTATGTTTAAAGTCATGTCCGATTACCCTATTAACACCATAGGTCAAAGTCACCAAATGGGAGTCTCAGCTGGAGGTAGCTGCAGCTAGTCATCAGCAGCAGCCGACACACTGAGCCCATGGTCGGCTGTTGGCCACCGCCGGGGACCAGCGGTGGCTTTTTGGCCGATTTGACATCAGCGGTTAGGCCTTGTCATTGAGAGAGATGGCACTCTGATTGGCTGTTGATCTGAGCAAATCAATGCAGGAGAACGTTTCAGGAAAGCCTCCTTAGCCTGTTGCTGTAATATCCATTATTTCACACATTTTCTGATTTCTACTTGTTTTTCACCTTCAGCTATAAACAGCAGCTGTTTGGAATGAGAGGTGTTTTGTTTATAACTTATACTTCTGCAGTCTTGTGGAGCAGTGGTTAATACTGCTGCCTCACACCAAGAAAGTTCCAGGTTCGAACTCGGTGCCTTTCTGTGTGGAGTTTGCATGCATGGGTTCTCTTCAGGTATTCCGGCTTCTTCTTAAAGACATGCAGCTAGTTAAGATAATTGGCGACCTGTCCAGGGTGTACCCTGCCTCTTACCCACTGTCAGCTGGGATTGGCTCCAGCCCCCCCCAAAACCCTCTTCAGGATAAGCGGCATAGATAAGGGATGGACTTCTGCAGTCTAGCGATACTTCTTTCCCTTTCTGAATGGCAAATACAGATACCGCCAACTGCTGGTGGATGACTTATTTCTGTCACGCAGATGCAGAAGGTGCATGCTCGTTGGCTGTAGGCTGTGCGGTGTGTCACTTTTTCAACCCAAATGGCCAGGGACAAAGCAGACGTGAGGCGACACAGAGGTCTGCCTTCGCTAGTTCTTACATTTAATTTTTACAGCTTCTGCGTGACTAATAAGACACCCTTGGCAGTAAATTGCAGTTTATTTTTGACTTACAAATATGTCTGAAGGGGCAGAGTTGCTTTGAAGACTGAGTGTGGATTGAGGTGTAGTTGCCAGAGCAAAAGAATCATTTTCTCTCATGTGTAACCTACTGTTAAAGCTCAGTTCTGCTTCCTGGCACGCTGAGAATGTGTCTCTATGGTTTGTTCCGCAGCAATTTGTCCCCAGGGCTGCAGGAATGGGGGAATCTGTGTGGCTCCAGGAATCTGCAGCTGTCTAGAGGGATGGCTGGGCGGTGCCTGCCATGCTGGTGAGTTCAAAACAGGCCCAAAGAACAAACATTTTTATATACATCAATGTACTTATCAGGCATGATTTCTTTTCCCTCTCTTTTGTTAAAACTCAGTTCAGTTCACTTTTGGACAGACTATGTTTTAGAAGAGAGGAGTGACATTACAGATAATCAGTGTGCCAAACAGTTACAGCTGTGGGTGTTGACTGAAGGAATTTTTTTCACCTCAGTGTTTTTCCAGACGTGACAAAACCCAGACATGGAAACACTTATCACCTCTGTGGATTAATGGTGTTAGAATGTACAAACCCCTCCAGTCACAGTTCCTCTTTCACAAATGATTAACACGTTTGCGGTTGTTTCATTTGTCTGTAGCTGTGTGTGCTCAGCCCTGCCTGAATGGAGGAAAGTGCATCTCTCCCGACAAATGCCGCTGCCGCCCCCCGTTCTCTGGCCCTCGCTGCGAGGAGAGAAAAAAGTCTCACTAGTGTGACACAGCTGAGGTCACAGGTCACTGAACCCCAGCCAGGGACTTCATTCATTTTTATAAGCTAAACATTAGTAGTTTTTACATTTTTTTTTTTTTTACCTTTTTTGGATTTTTTTTTTTTTTTTTTTTTTTTTTTTTAATCAAATCTAACCTAATGACTGTCTAAATATGTTATGTACTGGACTGTAATTTGTCATGAAATGAATAAAAGAGTTAACTGCATGTCATCAGCAAAGCTCATTTTTCTTTATTTAACAGTTTAATCTGGTGATGACAGAAATGGTTCTATAAAACAGTCCCTACACAGGACTCCAAGAGATAGTCGTCACTTTGATATGTTTGGTATCAGTGTAAATGGGAACAAAGTCCAGCTGTTAAAAACAGGCCGAATAGAACATTTTAACAAAAGGAGTAAGGAAAAATACACAAGTAGAATTTCTGTTAAACTGCAACATACTCATATTGATGTCTTCAGTCTAAAATGAGTTTTAGATGTGTACCATCTAAATCGGGCGCAATTAAGAAGCACACTTGCATTTATTTTAAGAAAAAGTGCACATCTGTTTGGTAAATGTTAGACAAGTAGAATTTGGCTGAACTGGAAAAACTAAAAGCCTGCTGGTAATAACCTACAGCTCATGGATGAATTATTATTGAAATTGATTCATTTGTCACTTATTTTACATAATACTGTGCAGCAACACTCATACATCTGTATAGTCTCTACTGGTGCATTTATCAGATGTGTGTTGCCTCGAGCTTTGAGGTAGTGATATACAGGGACAAAAAGACAAGTGCAATACATCAGGTCCCCTCCGTTAGCATTCCAATGTGCACAGGGCAAAAAAAAAAAAAACCACGCTAATATCCACCAACACACACGTACACAAACACATTCTCATACACACAGCTTATGGTGCACTCTTCTTTGCTTTGTACATTCTGTAGCTTCTTTCATCCCTTTTCCTTTATGCCAGTGATGCCTGTGAAAGTAAACAAATTCAATAAAATTTGATTTTACATACATTATTCAACATATTCAAGGTGAAGGACACCTTGATCCTTCATGTGTTATGTTTCTTGAACACACTTTTGTATTATATTCAGGTCACAGAGCTCAGCTTCCATTTCTCTGAAAAAAAAATAAGTCAGCGATGTTTGCAAAACCTAGAGGGGCGTTTAAAATAACTCGTCACTCTTTGCAAGGGATTTTAAGAATCCTCAAAAGGGCTTTTTCCATTATAGGACCCTACTGAAACGTTTTCTGTATGTTTCCACTGTGGCGCACCCATTTTGAAGGTCTGGGAGCTAAGTTCTGCCACCTCTCAGGTGGGTGTACTAAAATCAAGTTCCAGGAACATGAGGGGTAGTGGGTGTATGCGGCCAGAGCAGTCACCCCGTATTAGTCAAGTATCAGCTCCTCACACCTCAATCATTAGCATTACAAGCACTGTGTCTAAAGAGGCACTTATACAGGTTTAGAAGTAAAACAAGGACTTCAGTGACTGATGACCTCACATTTCTGTGTTCTGCTTGTTCAACAGCTGTTTGATAAACTGCTTTACCAGTCTCAGTTACTGGCTGATTGTTGCACTGTAGAGGGATCCTTCATGTTGTCTCTTCTGCAGGTTGTGCAGCCCTTCCATCCTCCAAACAGAGACCCACTCAGTGAAAACACAGTGGAAAAACAAAGCAGGACGGTTTGCATGCCATCCGCCTCATGATGAAACATATTTTTACCCCCTTTCTCAAGCTGTAGTTCTGTTGAACAATCCTCTGGGGTTTTCAGACACCACCAGGTAGGCCTATTTATCTTTCAGAGAAATGGATACTTCTCAAATGTCATGCTAATAAATGAGGCAGAAACTGTGGCAAGGAGAGCTTCAGAGCCTCATTAGCCATGCTTAGTACATTTCCCACTGATCTACACACAGTCATGTAGTGTATGGGAGCTGTGATCACACTTCTCACTTTAATTGCGCAGGTGAGACCTTTGTAGCCTTTCCGACAGTGGCAGTAGTCAGGCAGCACACACCTCCCTCCGTTCAGGCAGCGCTGTTTACAAACCGCTGAAGAGAAATTCAATATAACGGGATGTTTATTTTTAACAAATCAGGTCTTATTTTTATATTTCCTGTGATCAAATGAGAAAAATCTAAACAAAACCAAAAAAATGAGACATGATAGCAGTGTAAACACTCGTGTTTTAAATAAGTAAAAACTGTATTTTATATACATTGGTCAGTTTCTCCTGACAAACTGGAAAATAGTAAAATCTAAATTTGATTCACTAACGGTCGGTACTGTATATTTTGGCTAGAATGTACCTAAGGTGAAAAACTGAAGCATTATTGCAGGATATTAGTGTACAGCAGTTGTATCACAGCAGACTCACGCGTTTGACACTGAAGGCCTTCCCAGCCAACGGGACACTGGCAGGTGTTTGGTCCCACACACTCACCACCATTTTTACACTTTTGCAGACAGACAGCTACAGAGGGAACCAAGAGGAAGACATAGCAGTTTGCCAAATATTTCAGCACAGACCCCATCACACTGCATCCCTGACATGGACACAGCTCCAAAGAGCCTAGACAATAAAAATGTGTAACTGTCCAAATACTTACAATCTGGACTGTAAACATGTGTATTATATATTAAGGCAAAAAGGGTCAAAATGTCATTTTCTTTGACTTTCCAACTACAGTACCTCCTGTGCTGTGAGAAGACATCATATAACAACCATACTCAGTGTTAAACCTGTTCATTTGTGGGGAATGGGATGCTTTAATTTTTGGTAGCCTAATTTTCTGATTGTGTATGAATTAAAGATGGAGTCACTCACGTATGTTACACCTCCTCCCTCTCCATCCAGATGCACAGGAGCATATGTTGGGTCCTACACACTTGCCTTTGTTCATGCACACTGGCTCACACACACCTGGAACACATTTATTTACAAAGTGAATCACCATATTTTGAATTATTAGCTGCCAGTGGCATTGCTGCATTACTCCAAATAGGCCTGCATTCAGCCATACAGGCAGCGAACTTACTCTTTTGACACCTTTTTCCTGTGTAGCCTTCAGGGCAGGAGCACACATTGTTCCTCATACACTGACCTCCATTCTTACAAGGAGGACTGCACACAGCTGCAACGTACAAGAATCTTCAACTGTGAGAATATCAGGAGACACTGCGCAAATGACTAGTAGAAAAGCAGATCTTAGTTAACAGTGACCACTAAAAGAAATACTGATATTACCTCTAATCACTTAATCACTTGTGGATTTATGTCAAACAGGATGTATGAAAGTCTGAAACGTCACGCTGAAATGGAAAGAATGCAAAAGGAAAACTACACAGGCTACAGTTCTCAGTCATCCTAGCCTGATGCTCTAAGCTTGGTATTTACAAAGGGAAAAGCCCTTTAGCTAGGTCACAGCCTGTCTACTGTACCTGGACCTGACCTCTCTGTGTAGAGAGAAAGTGAACCTGCCTGCAGGAATCAGTGACCAATCACCATGCTGTTAATAAAAACAAGCCCGCAGTCCTGCAACTAATTCTTTAATATTTTTAAAAGTATGCAGACATTTTTGTGTTAAAAATGACCTGTATTTTTTAACAACATAAAAATATTGATTTTGAATTTAATTCTTAATTCAGCTGGTGAACCTCTGTGGGACACCCAGACTAATGACATTCTTGTGGGTTTTACAGTGTTTAAAGTCTGGTGGCCTACAACATTTAAAAACATGATGCTTTCAAACAGATAATTCATTTGCCAGAAAGATTGTCTTAAAAAGATGCAGTAACAATACTTAGAATCTGTTTTTATGCAACTATGGAAAGGGATCTCCATCCACCAGAAATGGACTAATTATACTGGCATTAATTTAAAAAGCCAAAATCGGCAGGTCAGTGTTCCACATTAGCCCTGATTGCCAGTGTTTTGTTGTTTAAGAAGCCACCTAAAAAAATCCTTCTTTTATTATCTAGTGGCTGAAATTGAGAAATGACCAAATTCTTCTTTCTCTGAGGCAGAACAGCAGAGCAGTAAAATGTCTCACTGTATATTAATATCACATCACAGTCATACCAATTTGACACTGAGAGCCATAGAAGCCACTGGGACAGGTACAGATGTTGGGTTTAGTGCATGTTCCTCCATTCAGACAAACAGGGTCACAGAGAGCTGTAGAGGGTACAACAACTTACAGTGAGATCTAGCATATATAATATGTGTAATCAAAGCTTTTCTTTTAAACCTACGGTATATAAAAGCTTGCACATTTTGCTGTGTCAGGTGTAGGATTTATTTTGCTGTACCTGAGTGACATGTTGGTCCGTACCAGCCAGGTTTGCATTCACAGACATCAGGAGAAACACACTCGCCTCCATTTTCACAGTGCCTGTTACACACCACTGAGACATGTAAATGATTATCACAGACAATTCAAAATGAAAGGATAAAAACTTGATGAAATGAATCTAAGGAAAATTTCAGCATCACTGAAGGTTAGACCTGATACATAACATCCACACTGCTGATTTACAGGTGAACTCTGAGATGTGTCAGCACTTGTTTCATCTCAGTGCTTCAATTTAAAATGAACAGTGACTGAGATTTAGGTGCTGATGTTCAGCTACAGGTTGGGTGAACTGTATAGCACTCATAGAACTGGTTATACATAATTCCCAAATTTGAGGACAGGGCACTAAGGCAATGTTCCAAAACATACTGTATGAGCAAGCAAAATTAGACATTTTTTATGGCCAAAGATGGGGATTTTCCTGACTGACCATGCTCGTGTGTTTTACTGCTGATGGAAAAAAGCCTCTGAAAGCAAGGGGCTACCAACTTCTGTGGTTTGTCACTGACTGCAAAAATATAAAATATGTTTACTTATAGCTGAATTTGTCCAGTTATTTTTGGTCTTCTGAAATTGGCAAATACATAGCTCTTACAAATGGCTCAACTGATTTTCATTTTAATGTTCCCAAATAAGGGAATAGTTTGACTTTGGGAAATACGCTATGATTTGTTTTCTTGCAAAAAGTTAGATGAGTGTCTGATCAGCTTAGCATAAAGACTGGAATCAGGAGGAAACAATGAGTCTTACTTTGTCCAAAGCTAAAAACAATCTGCCTACCAGCATCTGTGAAGCTTGCTAATCAACACGTTATGTGTCATTTGTTCAGTCTGTAAAACTGGCAGCCTCGCGCTGATGACAAGACTCCAGGAAGTTACTGCTCCCATCTAAAAAACAGCATGTCATTTTTACACTTTTGTTGATGTACATCAAACAAACCGTGGCATGTTAATTAGTGAACTTGGAAGACAGAATTTGGAACTGTGGTTAGCCATTATCCCTAGATTCCAGTTTGTGTGCTAAGCTAAGCTAAACAGCTGCTGGCTGAAGCTTCATATTTAGCATATAGACATGAAAGTCTTTCCAGCTTCTAATATCACAAAATGTTGAACTATTCCTTTAAAGTCAATACTTAAAACTCAGTCATTGTTTAATTTTAAATTCAATGTCCTGAATACAAAGTCAATAAAAAAAGAATGTATCACTACCACACTGTTCAGACTGCAACTTAATGTTATTTGTATTATCTCAATACAAACTGTAAACACATCACTAAGTTTTCAGTGCCATCCAGTCAAAGTACATAAACCACATCTCACTGATTTCACATCTGGGTCCCACGTAGCCATAAGGGCAGGTACACAGGTTTCTGGCCAGACAGGTGCCTCCATGCTGACAAGGTGGCTTGCAGTTTGCTACACACCAGCACAGGGTTTGAAGTAATGCAGAGGCATCAGTATTCTGTGAGTAGTGTGTTTGTGTGTGTTTGCATGATAGACAGGCATGAATGAGTACAGGTTACCTTCCTCACAGGTGGGCCCATCGTAGCCTGCAGGACATTCACAAACATTCGGTTTCACACATTTACCATGGTTCTTGCAGTCAGGCCGACACAAAGCTAAGAGGGAAGAAAAGTGGCAGCTGTGATGAACAATCAGTCACTGAGTTAAATGAGACAAACCCATAGAGCTGGTTTAACAGTAACGTGTCATGTCAGTGTGCTCCAAGGTTCAGTTTGTTGAAACCATGTGGTGTGTGTGGTGGTTCATTCCAGGGTGATGTGATATAACGAGCTTGGTCTCCAGCACAAAAAGAAACAAATCACACAATCAAAGGTAGCTTGTTCTCACCTATGTGACAGTCGTACCCGGTGTATCCTTCCTTGCAGGTGCAGGTGTTGGGCAAAGTGCACTCCATGTTCCTCCCACACTGATACCTGCACACAGCTGAAACAAATAATAGTAGGTTTACTTACAATAAATGTGCATACATACTCTGCATAGAGTCCATTGAAGTCAGCCAGTTTAATAAATTCACACAGTATTAATCAAAGACACTCTAACAAGTAATGACTTTATTAAGGCTACTGTCTTTTCAGCCTAGAGGATGTAGTGAGACTCAGAACAAACTGACACCACAGTTGTAGCGCTCTACTAACCACTCTTTGCCCCTCCCATCACATCCTGTTTCCTGGTGACAACATAAACAACAGATCCGTGGTTGGGACAAACTGTACAAAATACAGCCTCCAGTCTGAAGCTAGTGTTAGCTGACTAAAGAGTAGATGTGTCAGTCCAGTAGAACGCTCTGGTTACTGCTAATGTGACACAAAGCACCAGTGTTACACCAAGATCAAATTACTCCCAAATTAAAATCATATTAGTTCAATACAAAATGTCAGGGATTGAACAGCAAAGCAGAGGACACAGCATTTAAATTTAAAAAAAGATGGGTTTTTTTATTTACCCCAAAATAAGGAAAAAAATACAATCAACATCAATATCAAACAAACTGGGCCCTAAAACGAGGTCAACAAAAGATAAGGAAACTCAAAATACAGCAAACTGAACTGCACCTCAAAAAAAAAACAAAGAAAAAAAAGACTGACCTACCAAATGGGGAACATATATACTGGCTGGCCACTGAACAGACAGTCCACTAACAACTATTTTTCTTTAGCTGTATAAGACATAACTTGACAAATAAAGTTTTAACATAAACTACAAACAAATAACCAAATTATTTATTATTTATTTACCCTTTCTCTCTCACCTAGTACTGAATGCCATATCATTTAGGAAACTAAAATAGAATAAAACGTTTTGTAACAGTAAAATAATGACCATGATAGGTCGCTAATTTTACCAAAACAAACACGTTAGCTTTAGGTGTTAACATATCCAGAAGGAAGAACATCACATCTGAATCAAATCTGAGTCCTTTGGTTGCTTTTAACCCTCTTTCTTTGCAAAAGAATGCAGCTCTCACAAAATGACATAATCACAGGCCCAAAGATGTTTTTGTCTCACACTGTGGGCATGTTACTTGCCTTTTTACATACATAGTGAACGGTTCTCTTCCTTTTAACCTAAGCAAACATACAGCAGATAATACTAATAGCAAATTTTCGCCTGGCACTGCCTCTTTGTGCTGGCCAACATATTCCTGTACCATTACTCAACATCCACTGTTGTGAAGGAATCATAAGACTCACTACCTTTACATGTGACTCCATCCCCAGTGTAGCCAAATGGGCAGCGTCCACAGCTAAAGGACCCGGTTTCAGTTGGTTCACAGGGAACATCAGGGAAGCAAGGAGAGTCAGCACAGGTCACATGGTCAGATGGTGACCCCAATTTGACCCTGGTGGTGAGGTGCGGGGTCAGCTCCACACCACTGGGTTGACCTCTATAGACAGTTGGGGGAAAGACTCTGGTTGCAGTTTGATTCAGTGGGGTTGCTATGATCTTTCTGTCAATGGAAGAAACTCTCCTGATAGTCGAGAAGGTGGCGTCCGGTCTAGTCATCCTGTCAGGGGGTCGTCTGGGTGAGGTGAGAGACAACGAAGACGAGGAGGAGATGGGGGTCATTTTCTTGATGGAATTTGATTTCGTGATGGGAATATCTGCTCCCTGACCTGTAAGACACTGCAAGTTAGAGGACATGACAAAAAACAATTATATTGACTATAACATTTCATAGCTGCACATTCCAGCGTATTCCACCCAGCATGTAACATGGTCACTGTTGTCCTTTCACCACCATCAGTGTCAAATTAAAAGCACTGCTTCACTCTCACCTGTTGCTGTGCATGTTTGTCCATTTCCATGGAGACCTGGAGGGCAAGGCCCACAGACAAAGCCTGCAGAGATATGGATGCTCTCAAAACAATGAACCCCCGGGTGACACGGCCTCCTGCTGCACGGGGAAGGGCCAGGGGGTCTGGGCCTCAGTGCATCCTGCAGTACTCTTGGTGGTGTGGTCACTGCTTTGACCAAAGAGTCATGGTTACCTTCGAAACAAAAGGATGAGAGTAATCTTTGACTATATGACAAGAAGTTTCTTATTTATGCAGAAATTCCAGGGATAGAACAACACAGATGTAAAACAGCAGAAATCAGAATAAATGAGCCAACACACTACATCCTTGAGGTTGATGGTTCTAGTGTTTTATGAGATTGTTACAATCATAACAAAAATACAGAATATTGACAACCCTATCCTGAAATAAATCAAACTCTTGATTCTTCAAATAAACTCTGAGGTAGAGGACTTACGAGTGCAGCTTTTTCCATCACCGCTGTATCCTTGTGGGCAGACTCCACAGATGAAGGAGCCCAGTGTGTTGTTACAGCCCGTTCCAGGGAAACAAGGCTGAGAGACGCACTCATCTATATCTTCTCTACATGTTTGGCCTGAAAACACATGAAGCGCCAAGAAACAGCAAGTGGAAATACTCCACAACTCCAAATATTACCAGTCAGTCAAGTGAAGGACAAAGTTTTTTCAAGGAAAATTTGTTGTTCTTTAACAAAAGTCAGAGATTTGGCCACCTTTGCTGTCAGTGATAATAACGTTGACAAGGATGCAACAGCACGGATAGAGTAACCACTGCTTTCATCATACACGGTGCCTCATTTGGTGAGCTGTACCAGTAAAACAGTCCAGAAATGTTGGTTGTAATAAACTGCTCCAGTCTAAAACCCTTAAATAGAACGACAATCAGCACAGCAGGTGAAAGCTGTACAAGGAGATCATGTGAGATCCAATAGACAAATTCTTGTTTACTTTCACTTTACTTACAAATTAGTGGTTAAGACAACATGTTAATATTAAAATTCATCATTGTATACAAGTTGTCTGTTCAGGGGAGTCCTGGCGTCCAGCACCTGGTGTTTGTTGCCTTCAATTCCCCCTAGGTCCCTCTCCTTGTTTCCTGGCCTCTCTCTATTGTTGACTTTCCAATAAAGGCACAAAATGCTAAAAAAAACAACAACTAAAAACTCTGGTTACCCCAGAGGTAGCCAGAGGTGGGAATAAGTCAGACTTGTGCAAGCCACAAGCAAGTCTCAAGTATTAGCCTTCAAGTCTCAAGTAAGTTCCAAGTATTGTAGTGAGAATCAAGCAAGTCAAGTCGAGTTCCTACTACAAGTCAAGCAAGTCACAAAATTCTGATCTAATAGATAATATAAACTAACCCTTAGCTATTAAATTAAAAAAAGACAAGCCTTTCATGACTATCAGAAACTTTTCTCAACAAAATGCATAATCAACTCGAAGCCAAGGCCAACAGCTGAAACTTAACCTTATCTTTCTAGATATCATTTGAACAGCAAATAAGTTAGTTAAGCTAACATATACACAGCACACCTTTGAAAAAAGCATCTAGCAGTCATTTCTAAGCACTGCCTCTGGTCAGCAAATGGACCAGAACTGGGAGGAATTATGACCATATCATCAAAAAAGATCCAGTTACTATAGTAACTAGCCACCAATAAGGTTATGAACACTTAATGCTCCTTCAGCATGCAGCTCTGCAGAAAAGGAATCTACCACATGAAGACACCGAGCTTTGCTCTCTGTTTGCTCTGCCGGTTAATCTCTACCTGTCATTCCAGGCGGGCAGATACAGAAGAAGGAGTTGGGGCCATCAATACAGCGGCCCAGTCTGCAGGGGTTGGGTTTACAGTCATCAATGTCCACCTCACACTGCTCCCCTTTAAATCCATCAGGACATACACACAGGTATTCCCCACTGCCAGCAGGGAGGTTGACATTGGTTACACAGGAAGCTCCATTCAAACAGTCACAGGAACGCACGGACAGCTGGAACAAAAACACAGAAAAAGCACAACTTTAGTCCGATTTGTCACCTGAACTATGATTATCCAGGGTTGTAACCTGAAAACTGCTTTGACAGAAGAATTTAATTTATGTTTCTGACTTTAAATTTTCCTTATTCCACAATAATTCTTGGAGGAGATACTGGGGGACAGTTTCACATGTAAGAAAGAGGACGGCAACACCTGTTGCACAGCATACAAAAACAAAGAGAAGACGAATTGTTAAGTAAATGAATAAATACATAAACAAATATACAAATAAGCAAAAAAAAGCACATACTGCTAAATATTTAATAGTTTGAAGGAGCCAATGTTATTTTCAACAGCAAAATTAGTTAACTCTGATATTTTCAGTTGTGAATATTTTTAATCCCATAGTGTGCTTTAATGAATTAGTCTATCCGTGTCAAAACTAGGACACATCCAGGGGCAGCATACATATTCAAGCTTTTCATAGAATACTTAAATGTAGTCTTCCCAGTCTGTAGTATATAAGAAGTCAGGGTACTTTACGGCTTTGTAATATCTGGAAATAGTACAAAATATGCATAGTAATGCATGCCGTTAATCCAGCTGCAACTTTAAATTGCCACTGCTAAAAAAAAGAAAGAAGATGTTTTTCCTCTAAAGCGTAAATACCCCCTTTCCCCTGGAGCTGTTTTACCAACATCCACACTTTGAATATCTGCAGCTGCGAGTAGCTCCTGTCTTTCCTGTGTGCACTGAACTGTGATACAGTGCTGTCCACCAACACCAAACAAAAAGTCAAGCATGGGTTTTTAACAGTGTGTAGCAGAAAACTACCCTAACGCCATCTAGTGGAAGGAAGCAGTTAAGACTTGACCAGAGGTTTGTTACTTGTGGAGCCCCCCAAGAATTTACTGACCTGCCATAACCGACACTTGGTGAGGTGAGGTGCTGCTGAATATGTACTGAAACCCTACTGCTGCAGTGGAGCTTCTCAGTGATTGTGGCAGTACAACATAGATTTACGGAAAACAAACTCATCCTGGGTATACTATGCATTTTAACCAGAAGAAATGTTTTAGGCTCTTAAAGTTGCAAGGAACAGCATCTCACAATGTCGCCTTCACTTACTGTATATTTTTTTAAATGCTTAAATGTTGGAATGATTTATAATGTTTGATTAAATAATATCAATTTATACACTGTCACATGTATCACACTATTTGCCGCACCTGTTGAAATGATCAGAAAATAAAAAGCTGTGGATTGCTGCAAATAAAATTGAATGAAATAATATTGTAAATAATACTGTACTGATTTTTCTTCACTTTCCAAACATATTAAATACACACAAAAACTTCAAAACAGAGACAAAACAAACCAACCCGGCCTTACCTCTACTGAGGCTCTGGTCTCAGCGTCACAGTCGTCTGTCACAGAAAACTGGAAAACGTGTGTATCTCTGGCTTCAGCAGTGGCCTTCCACATCAGCAGGCCAGCTGGAGACAGAGTCGCACCCTCAGGACCTGATATCAGGGTGAAGAGAACTGCAGAGCCCTCCCTGTCCTGAGCTTGTAGCTGGTAAATAAAATTCTCCCCCTGGAAGGCTTGGACACGAAATGGCAGCGACTGCACAACCGGGGGTTCGTTTTCTGATAGCAAATACAAAGGAGGGGAAAGTAAGCGACTGAATAAACCTATAATACAGACGATATGTGCTGAGTGACAGACTGGTTGAAAAGCTGAGATGCAGAGGTATCTAAAATAACTAAAACTAGACAGCTATGTAAAAATGTGTTCACGCTGAATGATTTAATTCCAGAGAAATCATGTGACATAAAGCAAACTCTAATTAGAACAAAATGGCCACAGTATAACACAGACAAGCAGAACAAATCTGAGTTATGCTCTTCTGCATTTGTTATAAACAAAAAACACATACGGTACATTTTAACATCAAAATTCTGCCTAATAAATGTTTTAATACAATCTTATCAATACTTACTTTGATATTTATTATAGTTCCACATTTTTATAACAGCTCTGTTTTCTTTATCACCACCATTTATTGAGTATTATTCTTCTAATCTCAACTACTATATTTTTGTGCCACATTGGTTGTTGTTGTTTAGAGTTTTTATTGGTATTATTTTGGGAGCAAATTTGGCTTTTTTCAAAAAAGACAGCAAAGAACATGATATGAGAGTATATCGTATGGTACCCTGCTTTCCTTAACCCCAATTCTATTTCCAGTGATATTAACAATTTATAATGAACTGTATTTGCTGTTAGTGTTTGTTTCTGTTTTTCAGCTGTCCCACTCAGTATACTGTATATCTTGCTCAGAATTCACACAGGGGAATAAAGTTGGTATTTGTTAATTATTAATATTAAAGAAATCATTGTTGTTGAAAATTGTTGTTTTCATATATGTGATAACTCTCAAATATCAGTATATTGTATGTCAGGTTCTACCTTTCAATGTATAAATGAATGATTGGATACATGCATGATCAGATGAGTGCCCACAGCCTTTATCACAGTCGCTATTTTGCCCTCTAACTCCTCTCAAGTTAATACAACATACTACATTGTGTCATGTCGTTTAAATAGAGCAGAGCACAGTCTGACCTACTTTAAGAAGAAGAAGTAAACTTGGTCAGAGAGGGTAACACTGAGGTAAGCTTATATCAGTGCCGGGGGACTGAAGCTACTTCACTTGCTCCAATCTGTGCAGAGCTGCCAGTAAATGATCAAAACATCCCTGAGCGACTATCAGCCTCAACACTCAGTGATGGCTATCCAACCTCAGCTCTACTCAGGAAGCAACACAATGAAACTTTGCCAGTCTCACACTGTATAATTCAGACTTTTGTGTTGATGAGAATGAACAAGCTGAGACAAATGTTGACATTTTTGTGAACATACTTTCTGCTATGGACCATGTGTGTTTGGAGGAGTCTGGGCGGCATGTGAGGCAAGGACTGCTGGGATTGGACTCTCCTTCACTGTAACACACACCGTCAATGATGCAGCTTTTCTCCTGGGAAACAAAGACACATCATTACCAAACAAGAAACAATTAGTTCAGTGTTTATTTCTCTCTGTCATTCATGACATGAAACATGCTCTTTGGTAGCCACAAAAAATCCAACACCGACCTACTTCAGTGAGCTGGGTTTATCAGTGAGGTTTATCGTTTAGAGAACACGGCACCAAGAGGACACGGTCAGCATTGTTTAAAACACAAGAGGACAAATGTGTTTCCTGTGTTTAAGATCTCTCACATATTCAACAAGACAAGCAGTACTATTTACAGCTGCATAATGAATGTTCACTCTCCTGCAGAAAAAAATATATATGTAAAGAGAGAGAGAGAGAGAGAGCAGGAAAGAAAATATACATACACACACATCTATAAGATATAAGAGTTGAATTCAGAAACACTGACCACATTAATATCATTCTATATAAATAATAAATCTGTTAATAAATCTTTTTTTCTCAAATCATTACAGACTATTTAATGCAATGACTGAAACTAATTTCTTTACAATGTGCCTCAACATATTTTTTCACTTAAGTTACATATCCTGCAACAAACTTCCACCTTTCTGTTGGAAGTTTCTCTTAAATTCAGTCAAACGCTTGTTTGACACTCACTCACACAAAAACACAGTTAAATGTTTTTGGTAGAAAGATACTTTTAACTGTTACTTCATTTCAGCAGTAGATGTACTAGCATACTTTAGGGGTGGACAAAACCCAAGGGAAATAATGCATACAATACTGCTTGTTCTTGATCCATATATTTAATTAAAACTCAGTATCAAGAAAAAGGTCTTACCCTCAGTGCACAGAAAACTTCAGTGTTGAGGCTACAGATATGACAGGCTCCATCGTACAGAGTCAGAATCTTGGTGTTGCTGTAGCTGTAGCCATCATTGGACACCTGCCATCAGAAGGGGGAAAACGTTTTAAACAAACTGAACATGGTCCAACTGCATTCACTCACACTGGGTCATTTTCAACTACTCAAATGTTTAAAAGAAGTAATATATGTATATATAGTAAAAGCATTATAAACTGAAAGTGCTGTGATCCTGGAAAGGACCTCCTCAGTGAATGTTCTCACCAACCCTAACTACTGTGTATTCCACATATTCCCACACTTTACTGTCTCACACTGTCTCACACTGCTGAGTCTAAAGCTGGCCGAAACTGCAGATAACCTCCAGCTGCAGTCTCAGGACCCTGTCTACATCCTTAGCCAACAAATACAAACTAGAAAACTTTCACATCTGTCTGCTTAGATTTACTCCAGTGCCGATTTATTGTGGGTTAATTCTGACATTACTATAGAGCCTGCAAAATAAGAGCAGAGTTCTTTATTGAGTTTTGAGGATTTGAGGATCAGATAGTAGCGTGGACTAGAAAAGAGCAAAAAAGCAAGAGAGAAATCTAAGAGAAAGAGACCAGGATCAATTCGGTGGTTTGATGGTTTTACAATAGTTGCACCAGTGTGCATTGTGGAAATGGCTGAAGATGTGACTAACTTTGATTTGGTAGCGGGCCAGTGGTCTGTCTGTTGCTGTTTCCAGGGCCAGGCCTGCAGAAGCCTGGCTATCCTCTAGGGGGAGCTGACACTCCAGAGCAGTCACATCCAGAAAGGTGGCCAGGACAAACAGGGGCTCATCCAGAATCCACTCCCCATCCACAAACTTTACAAGAAACACAGGGTGGGTGGGTGGATATGACATTAGAGATGAGAGCAGGGAAGGCAGGA
>NW_018128046.1:409328-430129 GCF_001952655.1 Monopterus albus
ATGTAGTTGAATGATTACAAATTGTTTCAGTGATGCACAAGAACATGAATGTTTCTCATTTATTAACAGGACTTAAATTTAGAAAAACGAACTAATTCTCTAAAGATCATGACATGAACATTTAAAGGTTTTTGTTTCCAGTAAAGAAACAGTTTTCTGATCAGATGTTTTGTGATCTGGGTGGAACAGCTCAGCAAAACTGCCAGCTCCTAGGTGTAAAGTGATTTTAGTTTTTGAGGAAGTGTAAGAAAGGAGAACACATGCAGAGCAGATAAGAAAGGAGCAGAAAATCAAAGTACCTTTTCTTTAACAAACTCACACTTGAGCTCGTAAGAGTCCTTGAAGCCTTGACCGTAGACCTGGATGGTGGTGCAGTCTTTCTGTCGGACATCACACAGACCCCCTTTCTCCAACTCAGTGATTTCTGGGATCTGGTCTTCACAACATCAACAACAAAAAGTAAAGACGAGCATGGACTGTTAGACCTTGGAACTCTCCCCAAATCACAAAACATATGTAAACCTACGTCTGTCATCATAGACGTGAATGGAAAAGTTAAACGCGTGCAATAACTGCTAAATGTATTGCATCTTTGGCATGTTTCTGTTTGTTTTCACTTGTCATATCTTCCAATACTGATATATTTGCAAGAAGCAAATACTGGTTGATATATTGCTCTAGTAAAGACCTCTCCAGAACTAATGTGCCTGTGTTGTTGTATGTTTAATATGTTACCAGACAGGTCACTGCAGTCATAGGACCCAAACCCTGGGAAGCACACACAACCCCACTCGGAGCACTGGCCATTCCCATTGCACAGATTGGGACACTTGAGGGCAGCCAGAACATCTTGGTACACTTCCCCTCTTCTCCTCTCCTCCACCACCCTCCTCTCACACTCGTTCTCCAGCAGCGGTAACGTGGCATTTAGCCATGACAGCTCATCCTTCAGTTGTAGGTCAGTAACACACATAGTCACTGTTAGATTAACTACTGACTCTTCTAGCAGGCGCCTACAACCTAACGCTGTGTTTGAGTTGGCCACAGTCTGCTGGCACTGAGTCCTAGCCTGCTGCTCAGTCAGGCCGGAAGGTGTCGGCCATGTTAGGGAAGAGACTGGTTGAACTGCCGGTTCATGGTCCTCTGGGAAAAAGTAGGTTAAGCCATCGAGATCAGACTGGCTGAGGCTTTGGTGAGGGGAGTTAGAGATGTAATGGTGGGTCTGCAGCCTGCTTCTGTGCTGCTGGTAGTGAGCTGAGGTTGAAAATCCATCCCTGGAGGTTCTCAAAGGGAAGCCTCTTTCATGAGGTTGGATGTGGCTACCTCGTTCCTGAGTGTTCTGCCTGTAGCGGCCCAGAGGCTGTGACTGTCTTTCATTTCTTTCACCTTTGAGTAGTTCCACTGAGCCAATGTACTCAGCTGTGACGTCCAGAGTGGGAATGACACTGAGGAGATGCACATTGCCATGACGAGAGCAGGTAGAGTCAGAGGAGGTGACTGGTTGAGATCGAGCTCTGGGAGATGTGAGGCGTGACTCTGTCTGACAGGTACAGTGCATGCGGGGGCTCAATGTACTCAGGTGGGATGGCGTGGTGTCAAACAGGCTGGTGCCTGGAGGGAGTCTGGCAGAGGAAAAGAAAAAGATGTTGGTGAAGAAGAAACTGGTTTGACAGGAGGGTTTTTGCATAACCTGATACTGGGTCCTTGGAGTTTGTTGATAGTACTATGATTAGCAGTGCAAATTCCTGAAGAAATCTGTAAGTAATCACATATAGCCATCCACAGTGAACTTTGTCCCAGACGAAGCTTTCCAAATGAAGCCTGAGAGGAAATGCTTAGCTTATCACTTATCACTCATTGTGCATGTTTACATGTACAAATCTGTGGACATCCGAAATAGTTAACAAGCAAATGATGTTATTTCAACAGCTAATATATTGCTTGTCTGGTTTCATCCCTGGGGATTCAAATAGGTCTCATGTTGTCCTCATTACCAAATGTTAAATTGCTAATATAACAGCTTAATAAATAGCTACATTCATGAAAAATACAAACAAAAAATAGTGACAAGTGTGGATGAGATCAGTGCAGCTGTTCATTGTACAGGAGAATAAGTAATAACTGTGGTCAGTGTAAAAACCTCTAAACCATTGTTTTTTAAACTTTTTGTGCCTAAGGCACACCAAAGTATTGTATTATTATAGATGTTATATACTGCAATACTAATATATGGTTGTCACAAAATCCCACGGCACACCTGGACTTGATGCACCATTTGGGAACCACTGCTCTAAACTTCCAAAAACATTCATGTCAGCTGACAGATACGTCATTAAAAAAGCACTGACCTCCATTCAGAGATAAAAGCATGCAGATCCTCCACTGTGACACCCCCCGCTGAATGGAAGTCATTGTCTGGCTGTCCGTCATAGGTCCCACACAGGCCCTCAGTGTGGCTGCGGTCTGAACTGGGGGCTCTCAGCGTCAGACTCATTCCCCAGTCAGACACATCTGCACGAACAAAGGCTCCTGATGAGAAGGTCATCTGAAAGCAGTTGAAGATTACAGATTATACTAAAGAGACAAAAGAATATCTCATCTTTAGCAACAAGCAGCCAACTAGATTCTATGAGCCTGTCCCATTCTGACATCAAGGCTTAGCGATCTTTGTGTAAAGATCTCAACAGCTACAAGGTAAAAAGGTAGGTGACCTGGCCTTTAAATTTATATTTACACACACACTATTTACATTTATTAGCTTTCCTGCAGAAAGTTAGCAGTAAGTTTTGCTTAACATAAAGACAATAAGCAGCGGGAAACAGCCAGCTTGACTCTCTATAATGTTCAAAGCTCCCATAGGCAGCACTTATAAAGCTCACCAACAAATGGGGTGTATCTTGTTTGTCTAGTCAAGAAAAAACGTGTAAACCTGAAAATTTGTGGTTTCAGGGGATGCATTACAGTGCCTTGCGAAAGTATTCGGCCCCCTTGAACTTTGCGACCTTTTGCCACATTTCAGGCTTCAAACATAAAGATATAAAACTGTAATTTTTTGTGAAGAATCAACAACAAGTGGGACACAATCATGAAGTGGAACGAAATTTATTGGATATTTCAAACGTTTTTAACAAATAAAAAACTGAAAAATTGGCCGTGCAAAATTATTCAGCCCCCGCAGAGAGCATCATGAAGAACAAGGAACACACCAGGCAGGTCCGAGATACTGTTGTGGAGAAGTTTAAAGCCGGATTTGGATACAAAAAGATTTCCCAAGCTTTAAACATCCCAAGGAGCACTGTGCAAGCGATAATATTGAAATGGAAGGAGTATCAGACCACTGCAAATCTACCAAGACCTGGCCGTCCCTCTAAACTTTCAGCTCATACAAGGAGAAGACTGATCAGAGATGCAGCCAAGAGGCCCATGATCACTCTGGATGAACTGCAGAGATCTACAGCTGAGGTGGGAGACTCTGTCCATAGGACAACAATCAGTCGTATACTGCACAAATCTGGCCTTTATGGAAGAGTGGCAAGAAGAAAGCCATTTCTTAAAGATATCCATAAAAAGTGTCGTTTAAAGTTTGCCACAAGCCACCTGGGAGACACACCAAACATGTGGAAGAAGGTGCTCTGGTCAGATGAAACCAAAATTGAACTTTTTGGCAACAATGCAAAACGTTATGTTTGGCGTAAAAGCAACACAGCTCATCACCCTGAATACACCATCCCCACTGTCAAACATGGTGGTGGCAGCATCCTGGTTTGGGCCTGCTTTTCTTCAGCAGGGACAGGGAAGATGGTTATAATTGATGGGAAGATGGATGGAGCCAAATACAGGACCATTCTGGAAGGAAACCTGATGGAGTCTGCAAAAGACCTGATACTGGGACGGAGATTTGTCTTCCAACAAGACAATGATCCAAAACATAAAGCAAAATCTACAATGGAATGGTTCACAAATACACATATCCAGGTGTTAGAATGGCCAAGTCAAAGTCCAGACCTGAATCCAATTGAGAATCTGTGGAAAGAACTGAAAACTGCTGTTCACAAACGCTCTCTATCCAACCTCACTGAGCTCGAGCTGTTTTGCAAGGAGGAATGGGCAAAAATTTCCGTCTCTCGATGTGCAAAACTGATAGAGACATACCCCAAGTGACTTACAGCTGTAATCGCAGCAAAAGGTGGCGCTACAAAGTATTAACTTAAGGGGGCTGAATAATTTTGCACGCCCAATTTTTCAGTTTTTTATTTGTTAAAAAAGTTTGAAATATCCAATAAATTTCGTTCCACTTCATGATTGTGTCCCACTTGTTGTTGATTCTTCACAACAACTTACAGTTTTATATCTTTATGTTTGAAGCCTGAAAGGTCACAAAAGGTCAAAAGGTTGCAAAGTTCAAGGGGGGCCGAATACTTTCGCAAGGCACTGTATTTCTTTATTTTACAGGAAAGAATCTTATTTCCACAAAATGTTGAACTAGTTCTTCAATGTAGGGCTTTTTTTTTTTATCCCAATTTCACTCACAATTTATTCTCCAAACTAATGGCTCCATGAAGAATAAATCCACTTCTGTCCTTTTCAAGCATTGCATGAGTTCAGTCATATTTTCATAGTTTTGTTATTCTTACTCCTCCTCTGACCTTGGTACTAATGTTTCCAAAGCAAGTTTCTAATCTTTCCTCAAGTGCTCTGTTGATGGGGATGTAAGTATGGAAAAATGATCGCTGTATGAAAAACATACATTAGTTTCATAATTATAATTATGCTCTCATCATTTGCATGTGTCAAGATATAGTACTGTAAAAAACATACCTGTGAACTAAAGTGCTATGAAAAGTGAACTCCAATCAGCTGTACTCTATATTGTATTAGAAACTGATGGACAGATTTGTGATGTGTGTCTGGCTTGTCCTCACTCACAGTGACTTTGCGTCCCTGGTAGGACTCTGTGATTCGAATGCCACTCCTGCTCAGGTCTCTGCTCTTCACAGACAGATGAGGCTTGGTTTCACCCATTTCTCCATTGCACATGTCAAATGCAATAACATCACCACCATCCCTCGCCACAAAGCCGCACACGCACGCTGCAGCGTGCAGCACACTGCCACACTCCCACTGACGGACGTGCACCTCAAACGGCCAGAAAGTGCTCTTATACAGAACAAAGGTACCTATCTGGTAGCTCTCATAGAGCCTGTAAGCAAACAAAGAATATTTACTGCTGGTTCATGTTGCTGCCCTCATGAAATGATATCTGTTCATCTGCAATAAAACATGACAGTGTGTGAGATACATGACGTATAGTACCTGCCATCAAACGTGATTATGTGAGGATCGGTGAAAGAGTAGCAGTAGGCTGAAGGAACATCCTTTACCCTTATCTGAAAAGGAGACAATGATTTAATTTCATCATTAAATAAAATACTCAGGATATATGAGGAATATACAAGAATGCACTGGTACTTAAAAACAACAAATGCAAGGTCACAACAACCATAAATCATAACACATTTATAAAAATCCTGGCCTCACGAATCAGTAAACCACCAATAAAGTAGCAGTTTTAGAGTCGGATCCGTTTACCTGAACAGGTTCTGGTGAGTATCCGTTCCAAAGAAAACTGTGTGTGGTGATAGGTTTGACAGAGATGTGAGTCACCCTGTTGTCATCTTTGACAAAGTCAGTGATGGAGCTGAAGTAGACCAGAGCCCGGCTACAAACCCCGTCCCTGCAGGGGCTCCGGGACAAATCCAACACACAGGAGGACAGAGACAGATCTGCATCCAACAAATTATCTACAACACAATAAGGATTTAGATTTAGTTTATATGCATGATGATAAAATGAGGGGAAAGAGACTGAAAAACTGATGAATGAATGAAATGGTATTATGTGAGATAATCCAAGTTTGTATGTTCCTTGATGGCAATGGATCAAGGTGGTTTGCTCCCGCATCATCAATTACAGTCAAGGAACCTGTAACTTGAAGTACACTCACCTTTACATAACTCCTCACCTTGACTGCTTGTGCTGAGCTGAAGGGACAGAGTGCACCGTTCTCTTGAGGAGGAAGACTCTACCTGACATGGGACAGGAACTGTGCTCTCAACTACCAGCTCATGCATTCTCCCATCCTCAGATATAATGCTCACCTCTGGTCTTAGCTGCACAAAACAGAAACAAATTGATCAGCCTTATTGTACATACATACTTTATAAACACTTCACATTCAGAGAGCAAGGTTTTAAGCACACAGACAGTTCCTGGAGAAATCAATCATGTCTTTGTTCAGGTTAGCAGGCTAAGTACTGTAGTGATCCGAGCGTTAAAATCAGGTGTGTGGTAGTTTCTATATTTTTCTGTAACACGGCCAAAAAAAAAACTAAATATTTTAGTCATCTGTAGCTTAGTAGTAACAGCAGTAGTTATAAGATGATTCGTAATACAAAGTCGGCAGCAACTTTAGACAGCATCTTTTGTTTTCATCATTTTGGAAAATATGGATATTTTTATGTTTTTGGGTTGTCCGTCCATCCGTCTGTGCATCCCATTCTTGTGAGCGCAATGAGTCAAGAACCCCTTAAGGGAATTTCTTCAAATTTGGCACAAGAGTCCAGGAATTCAGTGATGGACTGATTAAATGTGGGTGATCAGAGGTCAAAGGTCAAGGTTAATGTGACCTGGCGTCTGTCCCATTCTTGTGAACACAATATCTCTGGAATGAACCGATTAGATTTTGGTGGTCAAAGGTCAAGGTCAGTGACCTTGCTTCTGTCCCATACCTGTGAATTTGACTGGCTGGTGGAGGCATATAGCCACAAAGCAGTAATTCTAGTTTAATTATGAACCAAGCCAAGCTAGCTTTTCCCCCCCAGCTTCCAGTTTTTATGCTAAGATGTGCAAATTGCCTTCTGGCTATACTTCAAAACAAAACTCACAGAGAGGAAACTGTTACCAGTCTTCTCATCTAACTCTCATATATAAAAAGAATACCTTTAAGTGCAACTCCTGGAAGAGTCGCTTTTATTTCTGTGCAAGAATACACACACACACACATTCTGTGCACAGGCCAAAAAGATAACTACACAGATAAATTGTCTCTTTGCTTAAAAAATATAGTACTAGTCACTTCTACTGTTCATCAGGATACACCACACATACATAGTTGTAAAACAGATTATGGTGACATACTCTAATCCCAGCAAAGAACTCCTGACTTTCCACTGAATCTCCCCGGATGTCCGGCAAGTCCAAGAAGAAACTGGAGCTGGAGCAGTAAATCTGAAGAAGAAAGACAATACTATAACAATAGGTCTTATTTTTATTATAATATACAATCGGTCTTAGTTTTATTATCACATACTATCTAGTAATGTGGATATTATTAGTTGGTTTTTCTTTATTATTATTATACCTACCTTGTAAACTTCACACAACTCACTTGGCAATACTGATCTTAATTAAGATCGTGCCAATAAAACTCATGAATTAAAATTTCAGAGAAAGAGAGAGACAGATGAAACCACATAGGGACTAAATCTTGGCTTTTTCAAACTCATTTTGTTGTTTGTTCTTGAAATTGGCCTGGACTCAACAAAGGTCATGTTAAACCACTGCAGCCCTGTACCACACCTTGTCCCCCAGACGGAGGTTGAAGCCATCCAGCTCAATGAAGGCTGAGGTCTGGATGGTGATCTCCTGTTTGAGCTCCTCCTTCCTGCCCTCGGGCGAGAGGCGGGACCAAGCCACCACATAACCCAGGGAGCTGTTGGAATTGCTTTCAAAGCTGCACTTCAGGTAGATAGTGTTACCTGTCACCTCAAAGACTATCACTGGTAGAGATGGAGTGGGAGGCTGCTTGGCTGACAGGGAAAAAGCAGAAAGAGGAGGTAGATTAGATTATATTTATGTAAATAGCTTTCTGCATGTTTGTGCAGATTCTCAGTCATCCAGGTCATAGTAAGCTGAAAAAAACTTAGGAAAAAAACTAGACTAGGTTTTTAGATCGAAGACGTTTCATGTCTCATCCACAAGGCTTCATCAGTTCTGCCCGACTGGCATTGAGTCGGAGACATTTATCCCCATCGGTGGAGTTTCAGTCCTTTGATGCCCAACAATGTCCCAGTCAACTTTAAGCCAGGGAACACCCTGCGGCAGAGACTGGTCCACCCAAAGGACAGAACACCCAGACACACACAGAGTGGTGTTGTGTATGCAATTAAGTGTAGTCAGGAGTGTAACGACTAGTACATTGGTGAAACCAAGCAGCCGCTTCACAAATGCATGGCCCAACACAGGAGGGCCAACTCCAGTGGACCAGAGTCAGCAGTCCACCTCCACCTGAAGGACAAAGGGCATTCTTTTGAGGACAGTGAAGTCCAGATCCTGTTCAGAGAACATCGCTGGTTTGAGAGAGGAGTCAAGGAAGCTTTTTTTGTTCAAATAGAACACCCCTCACTAAATAGGGGTGGTGGACTAAGACACAACTTGTCATCCATCTACAATCCTGTTTTGAGATCTCTGCCTAAACATGTCCACCAGGACAATAGACGTTGGTCGACAGGGGAGGATTCAAAGACAGGTAACAACTCTCACCGATACTGGGCTATAACGAGTCAGTCGCTAGGGGCATTGTTGGCCTTCAAAGGACTGAAACACCACCAAGGATGTAGTAAAGAAAGTCAATTTGAGCTTTTATTAAGAAATCAAGGCCCTAGTTAATGTAGTGCAAGGTCTCAAGTTAAATTACGTGAAGATTGACAATTTCTCCAACTTCTTTGTAAAAAGCTTTGTTTCCATCTGAAAAATGTCCCTTTTTATATCATTCATGGTTTGTAACTATATGGCCGGGTATGTAGACTGGTTATGTGCCTGCATACGTACAACCTGTACTTTCAATCTGGGGCTGGTTTTCAAGGTTTAAGGCTAGGACTCTTTTCTTCTTCTTAAAAAAAAAAAAAAACAACTAGTTACAGAAGACGAAACATTTTGTTTAATATTTTATGACAACAGTTTAGCAATGCCTCCAATGTCTTTAAATATGACAAAGCCAGGTACATAATGATTTTCTCAGTTTGGTGTGGAAGAACGTTACTGTCGCGCACAGATAACTGACCTCAGCCTCTTCCAACACTGTGAACCTGTAGCTGACCCCTCCAGTCAGGTTACCAAATTTTGTGGGGAGCCAAGCATAGGAATGAGATGTTCAACAGTTACATACTCCACAGGTTTAACATTAAGGTGTTTACAAAGGCATAACTTCCACTGGGGACGGCAGGGAGAACCCCTTGCCTTATACCATCTAAATCCAATCACCATTTTTCAGAGAAAGAGAGAAACATGCAGATAAAAATATTTTGGTTGTTTTCTATTATTTGTGTATTCACAGCAGTTAAGGTTTGTGAGCAGTAGCAACTGCTTTACTCACCTTATTCACCCTGCGATTTGCCTCTCAGGCTAAAACTGCCTGCACCACCCTCTAATAGGGAACGTGAAGTTGTCACACTGTGTTGAAATGCACCATTTTGGGAGCTCATGCTCATTATCCATCATAGTAACATTCACTACATACATCTACAGTATTAAGTTCATTTAAAAAATATTTACTGTCCCATACAGCTACCTACACTAGTGGATGCTTCAATTATGTCCAAATGTCCACTTTAGTGTTTAATGTGACAGGACAGAAACTGATTCATCTGCAGTGTTTGTGTTATCTGCTGACAGCTGCTAGCTAGTGTTAGCTCCCAAACTAAGAGCTGAGATCAGGATGCAGAGCCATTTTTCAGTCTGTCACTTTCATCAACAGGATCTCTAGGTCCACTACACGTTAGCTAAGGTTATCCGTTCTGAATTACCTCAGTCAGTAAAGTGACATCTAAATGATTAAAGCAACTTAGCCAAACAAAACAGAATTCAGGTGAATAAATCACATATCTCCCAAAATGGTGCTCTAAGCCAACATTCAACACAGTGTGAGGTACCTTCACATTCTCTATAGGTAGATACATTTAAATTCAGCCTGAGAAAAGGGCAGCAAGTACGACTCAGGGCTGGAAAAAAAAATTCCTAAAATTCCACTGCACTTTTTTTCAAGAAAAATATATGAATCTTCCTTTATAGTCAATATTCTCAAAAAAAAAGCTTAAATTGAACATTATTCAAACATAATGCTGTAAAGGACTGTGCTCTTTAAGGATGTCATTAGTTATCATACAATATGAGCTCTTCATTAACAAAGTTTACTGCCATTAGTATATCAATAAGAAAAGGGAAATGGACTTGCACTGACACAATGCTTTTCTGCAGTAGCACTCAAAGCACTTTGTGTATCAATAGCACTGCATTTGACACAATATTTCATAATAATTCTAACATAATTAGTTTGGATCCCCAGACACAGTGCATTTGATCACTGCCACAATAAAATTAATAATCATAAAAATATTATTTACTAAAATTCCCACTCCAGGTATATTTTATTGACCAAAAAAGTCCCTCTCTAGGAAAGCTATACTATTGTATGTCTAGATAAATGTAGTCATAACAGACAAATTTTAAATGGTTATGCAGAGGAAAGTAGAACATGAATTCATTTATATGAGCAGTTCTAACCAGAAAATGTGCAACCACCTCTGCCAGCTTCCTAGAACCTGCTCTGGCATAAATCTCGACCTGGCTGAGTGCTGTCACCATGGAGACGAAGCCCCTTGGACACAGGGACACATGCTCAGCTCATTAAGAGGAGTGATCACGGGGCCAGCAGTGGAATCCGGGCTGCATGGCAACTCCCTGACCTGCTGACTGTTCTGGTATTTGACCTAACATAGGAAAACAAGAAATTGGTCATAACAACAGCAGCACAATCCTCACTTTTACACGCTCCATCAGCATTCGCCTCAATCGAGCCACAGGTCCGCGGCGTTGTGGGTAAAGAGTCTGACGTCTCTGCTAGAGAGAGAAGGGAGAGCAATGTTAAAGCATTATACCTGGCAGATAGGAGACTGTAAGTTTGGTGCCAGCATCCACTTTGTTTTGAAGGTCTTGTCTGGGAAGCAATTTAGTTTATACGTGTTTTTTTCTTACACAGTGCAGTTTTTCCAATAAGGCTGTGGTTTTGCTTCAGCTTTTAATCTTTGTCTCCACTTTTTGAGCCAGCTCTGTTGTCACTCACTCATAAGTGCAGTGCAGTCTTTATATTTTAAGTTTCAAAGATTTGCAAAATGTTCCCAGGCAACATACTTCATGTCTTCTCTCCAATGTGATACAGTATCTGCTTATAGAATCTACAGCACTACTGATGGTTTTTATGTTAATGTTCAGGTCCTCACAGCAACAGGTTTGAAGCACGGGATAGGATGCGTTTACTTTGGCAACATTTTACCAAAACCACAATCTTTCCAGAGCCAAACCTTAACCAAAGTATTTTTGTTGCCTTAACCTAATCTCACATGTAAGACTCATGAGAGCACGGCATGCAAAATGGTTAGAATGATGAAGAGCTACTGTAACACTTATTATTAATACATATTTATTACGGCTGTTGCTGCAAGGCATCATACCACATTGCTAAGGTTTTTGTTGTGTATTATGAGGGACGATGATATATGTAGGTACACGTGGAACTTTAGATGCTTAGATTCTTATCCATCACACAGTGCCATCAGACAGTTGTCTGAGCTCACACTTGTTCTGCAGCTTGGCAATGAGCCCAAACACACAGCTGAAGTTATAAAGAACTATCTTCAGCAACAAAAAAACAATAATCCTGCAACAGATGGCCTTGCCTACAAACATAAATCAGGGTAGGATACTCAGCACTAACACACCTTGAGCACAGTATCCCATGCATCCCTGAGTGGGCTGGAGCAGGTAAATGTAGAAATCTCCACAGTTGCGAACGGTGACCGGGATGCGAAACATGCAGCAGTCTTTGCTGCTGCTCGGGAACAACTGCCAGGCAGCGCAGGCCGTCAGCTGTCTGACCTCTAGGGACCCAGGCAGGGACTCACCCTCACTGAGAGACAGCCACACCGGGGCCTGGGTACCACAGTGGTTCACCTGAGTGTTTAGAAAAAGATAGAGGGGAGACCAGTCATCCATTCTGGTAACAGTACACACCTTTTGGCTGGCTCTGTTGGAATATGATAGATGAATGAAATCTTGTATAATTCAGTTCTTCAAAACTGCGTTATAGTTTCAAGGCTCAAAACAAATCCTCTTCTGTTTGTTTCAAAAACAACAACAAAAATGTCGGAAATAACAACAATAACAAGAAACAGCATGAAATACTGCAAAACCTTGACCCCCGTCCCCCCAAAAGACAGTGAAAACAATGGCTACTTTGCATGTAAGATGTCACCACAAAGTGTAACCACTTTGCACTACTATAAACTAAATCTGAAAATGCCAAACATCTGGGTATGTGTTTGACAAAGCTACAGTCTGTTGCAGTTAACTCCCTTTTGAAAAAACTCTTGGCCTAACAAATCTAGCCATTTATCCGCCATCATCATAAAGACATCGGCTTATTATGCAACACGTTCACAGCGATCCCCTCTTCCTTCCTCCGCCCACTCCTGTGGATACCCATCACCCAGGGAGAGCAGTAATGCCCTGGGAAGTCAGAGGGAGGCTGACACTTCAGATGGATCCTGCAGGCTGCTCACAGCAGGCTGTCCACAGGAAATGAGACACATTCAGCTCTCCTTGCACTCTCCTTCATAAATATGTCCTGCTACCAGTATGTGTCCACAAAGTCAAACGCATCTACGTTTGCACACACAAACATCTTATTTTTGACTCTCAGACAATCACACCTCAGAGTTTCCCCACCTGACATCACAGATGGTGTCTCGAGAGACTTCAAAGATTGTATTGACATTTGTAAATAAAACAACATACCAGCACTTACAGATAATACTTCTGGGCCTCATCTCATGCTACTAAAAAGAGAATACAAAAGTGAGTGATGTGATAAAATGAAAACTCCCTAATTTTGAGGGTCATGAGAAATTTATGGTGTAGTTAAAGTCTGGGCTACATGACGTAGAGTACAACTTGACATAAAATTTTATTACATCTTTTAAAATCTAAAGCTCTACTAAAATTTAGACTGTAAATTAAAATGTGACCATTGTTCTGCCAAAATATTCTCCATAATACAGGGGTTTCCCCTTTCTTTCCTTTGAGACAGCAGCATGGATTTGCAAAAAGAAGACAAAAAGCTGTGATGTAAAGCAGACATAATGTGTAATCATGTAAATAGGCTAGAACAGTGGTATTGTTCTTTGAGCTACACCATAAACGCCACTAAACTTTCTTTAGTTTATGACAGATAACATTCCAGTCTATGTCTTTACAAGATGCAGAAAAGGTCATTTACCTCCACACAGTGGGTGGGCATACTAGCTGGCTTATCAAAAATCTGAAACTGGTACCAGCCTGGAGTGAGGGAGTGGTCACAGACGAAGTCCTGCAGGGCCGACTGCTGCAGCCAGCTGGACCTGAAAGTGGTGCTGCGGTAGGGGTTCTGAAGGACGGAATGGCCGCCCGGTGCACACTCTGGAGGGAGCACTGCAAGTACAGCCAGTAAGACAACATAAACCCTGGATGTTCACCAAGGCTGTCAATACCAGTGATCAAATATCTGGAAGATTGTTTGCAGACCAAATGCTGGGTTGTGGATATCCACTCTCCAGCTGGTCTGTATGCAAGATTTCCACTTGAATTTTAAAAGGTCATAAAAAGGAACAGAGCTGCCCAGCGCAAAGGTGTGCATGCATGATATTATCATTTAGGCTATGATTACTTTTATATTTACAGAATAACACAGAAATACAGTATGATAAATTATTTTGCGGAGACCATACACACATCAATGCAATGGCTACAACTAATATGGTTATTTTTATTGATGAATACCTAATTTATACAGACGTGCACATTAATGAAAAGTTACTCCAGAAACAGCATATTTGCTGTTTCAAGCTTTTGTTTTTACCATAAAACCATCTGTACCAGCAGGTAGACGTGTCAGGAGACAACAGTAAATACCGGGTGTGCCAGCTGTTCTAGCACTAATGTAAATAATCTTCTCACACCTGCGCTCATTTGTCCTATTACATCAAATGTAGTAATGTAATCTAGAGTCTTCAGGTTTTAACTAATCACCTCCTCTCTCAAATAAAATCCAACAATGAGGTAAAAAGTAACTAAGTACATTTACTCGAGTACTGTACTCAAGTACAATTTTGAGGTATCTGTACTTTACTTGGGTATTTTCATGTTGTGCTACTTTATACTCTGACTTCATTTGAGGGAAATATATTGTACTTTTTACTCCACTACATTTATTTTATAACTTTAGTTACTTGTTACTGTTCAGAATAAGGTTAGTACAAAAATGACAATATAATCATAAGACTTCTGTGGTCTCGGGGAACATTTACAAGCTACCCAGCAGTATATAAAACATAAGCTCATAAACATTAGCTCCACCTTTACCAGCTGCAACACTAAAGGTGATGTAAACGATAATGCATCAGCAATTCTAATTAAATAAAATGATAAACATTCATGTTAAATTGGACATTCTACATAATGAGTACTTTTACTTTTGGTACTTAAGTATGTTTTGATGCTTTTTTTAACTTTATGTAAGTAACATTTTGAATGCAGGACTTTTACTTGTAACAGAGTACTTTTAGGCTGTGGTATTGCTACTTTTACTTAAAAAGGGGATCTGAATACTACTTTGGCCACTGCTTGCTAAAACCTTCAAACATCAGCTCCACAGAACAGCTGCCAATAACAATGAAGGCCTGAGCTGCAGCCAAACCTAACAGCACTGTGATTAACAGATTTTCCCAGCAGGAAGGGACTATTGATGTCTGTATGGTCCCTTTTAAGAAATGGTTTCACAAGAACTGTATGGGAAGTTCTTGGTAATCATCAGCTTGTGTTGGAAACATTATTCTTTTTGTTAGAAAAATTTGCTCTTGTCACTTTGAGGTCAAAAGTGAATTTAATACAGGGGCAACTATTTCTTTGGATCATACCAAAGTCCAAGGGATACGTGGTGAAAATAAAATAAATGATCTTTATATCTTGCCGAGTAGAGTCCTGACACTGCTACAGAGAAGGGGAAGGTCAGCAGGTTAAAGGTTAAAGGATACACAGTACAAGTGCTCCAACAGACAGTAAAACACAGACATCTGTGTACAGTCAGACGTAGGATTAAACCTGGGATGTCATCTTCCTACACTATCAGCTGCCTAATGAAAAACAGTGAACATTGTGTACTGTAAGCCAATTTGCAGAAAATCAACACATTTCTTTGTCTGTGGGACACATAGATAACACGTTGCTGAGTGGCCAAACAAATCAAAATAACTTTCTCCCAGCAGGAAACCAGCTACTGTACCATGAACACAGACTCCAGTCTTCAGGCCACCTTTAACCCGTCTGTTCTCTTAGCAATGTCTAGAGTTTTTCTATGCCGTAACACGACCTTGTCCCAGGTTGGCTATGTGCTTATACAAGTAAGCACAATGTAACTTAGAAATGTAAACATTTCAAGTTTCTGTGAGCATTTTGCTTCAAAATGACATTTACAGGGCAGAGACTTTGACCTCTCGTACCATGTGTATCTACAGTACATGCGCAATGCCAGGCTCTGGAACAAGTAAACCAAGCTGCCACCATGGGTTTCCTGCTTTGACATGTCAAAATATCTACCATGAAAAGTCTACAGAACAGACAAACACAGAGTGCTGCCTACAGAAACACAACACCCAAGATGTCACAGATTTGCAGCACTGTGCAGAGACGCTGACTCGGTGAAACAATCTGCTCTGAACACAACTAATTTTTCAGGGAACCGTTGAGTATATTTAAACACTTTTTGGAAGCAACTCACAAAGACACAAACCAGATTCATGATATGAAATGATCCGATTAACTGCAGCAGTTTACATATATGACATTAACCTTTCATACAGTACAGGCTACATCCTCTTCCTTTACATACTATTTATAAAAAGTCCTTCATGGGTTGACTTAATGTAACTACAGAATAACCTGCACACCACAGCTACTGTAGCCATTTCTACCATCATCCATCCATTATCTATACTGCTTATCCTAATAAGGGTCATGGGGTGGACACTGGGCGAGAGACAGGGTACATCCTGGACAGGTCAATTTCTACCACTGATAAACCTCAAATACACCAAGAGACCATGCCATCCAAAAATATTCCATCCACCTGTGTGTTTAGCCACCACTGGAGGTTCTATGTCAGCTACAGCAATAAACACTGGAGAACTGTTTTATGATTGTTACTAGTGGCAAATGGTGGCACTCTGGTAGTCAGACCTCTGGATCACTGCCCACATTTCAGATGTGTCAGTGGTTCAAAGTGAAATGAGATGAATACATAGTAGTAATTCAGTGTTCTTGTTAGTAGCAGACCTAATGGCTACATGGCGCGGGAACCTATGGAAGGACACTATATAAAACCCAGGATCAGAAAGAAGACAAGCAATTAAGGAAGGTGAAGAGAGGTTTAACGCTTCTGGTGTGTGACCACAGAAACACGACCATAAAATGAATATAGCCACAAAAGTGAGGGCAGAGAGAAAGAAACTGACAGCAACCAAGAAAACCAGCCTGTAGCAAAGTCAAATGTAGACTGATATCTTGAGTGAGTCTGCCACAGCAGCGATGGAGGGACGGGCCACTGAGGGAGGTCAGAGCTGCCCAGGTATCTTTCATACTCACCAGGCGGTCACTGCATTCCTCATCACATGAACAGGAACAATCACAGTCCACATCCAGTCTGTCTGACACCCATGTGGGTGAAGAGACACTGACCTGCTTTTCTCTGCTCTGACAGAAACACTCTGACCATGACACAGGGAGGTATATGGCACTGGACTGTGCGTGATGGATGAGAAGGTGTCTGCTTCTTTTTGGCACAGGGACAAAAACTACCAGAGGAAGTGGGGAACTTTTATACAACGATTAAATTAGATTTTTGATCAGACCTTTGGTTTGTAAACTTTTTTCTGTCAGGAAGAAAAGGAGGCGGTCAACACCATGAACAGAAAACAGTTTAACTAAATGTTTGTCCATTGTGAAAACATTGCGCGTGGCGCATTTAAACAGTGCTCTTAGTTTCTGACTGACTAGCGAGGCGATCTTACCTGTTTGAGCTTGCATTGCGTTAGGAAGTAAAACCACAAGGCACAGAAAAAGTTCTGAAACAGTTTCACGCCTCATCGTCCTGCAGAGGCCAGCGTGCGCCAGACACAGCGAGCACTGGCACCGTTTTACCGAAGCTCCTCTGTCTGCTCGGAGGTCCAGGAGTGGAGCCGCCTTTTCCCTTTTACCAGCCCCAAAGAGGCGAAGGAATTTTAGCCTTGTTAAGTCGTTTCTTGTTGAAGTATCGACAGAGCTGTCGGCTGATCCGAGACGCCGGCGTGCAGCGGCTGCGTACACACGGCTGCAGCATCACGTTGTGTTAGGAGGGGCATCAGCTGCACACCTTCTCCTGACCCGGGCCCCCAAACCTCTGCACACACCTGCCTTTTGGCCGAGTTCGACTGTTTTTAAACTTGTATTCAGTGCACACTTGCCTTTTAGCACACCTTTAAGGATAGGCCACAATTCACTGTACACAAGTAAAGTGGGCATCCTTTCATATACATGACTTGTTTTTCAAGGTAGGTTGTTCCAGCATCTGAGGTCAGGACTCTGTGGGGGCCAGACCATCTTCTGCAGGACTCCTGCTTCTTGTTGCTTAGCTCTTTATGTTGTACCTCAGGCTGCAGAATGAATTTGGGTCCAATATCGGACACCTCCCTGATAGCACTGCAGGATGGATAAGAATCTAAATATCTAAAGCGTCTTAAACATTTGCAATACTCTATTAAGTGAATAAAGGACAAATAAACCGTTTGAATCTTAAAATACTGTAAATACTGGCCTTGGAAAATGCTCTGTGGACATCCTGATTCATTATGGACAGCCAAAAATCCATTTTGACAAGAATTTTCTGGTCAAACCATATGTAGAAAGCCAAAAATTAATTAACACTAAACTTAAAAACGTTTTTTACATGATATGCAGAGAGTTAAATCAGGGTGGAGCATTGGTGACGTCATACAAGCTTATAGGACCTGCCTTCATCAGTCTAACTACACTGGGTGAGATGTAGACCAAATTAAAATATATTAAGCAATAACATGAATCATCCTGAGCCTCTAAAACTCTCTTTCTAGAGGGGAGGGAAATGCAGACAATACTGTCCAGCAAATGACATTTCACCACTGCAAACCGCTAAAACAGATGGCCCACATGCTGCATTTTTCATGGAAATGAAATCAGCCAAAAAGTGGGATTTTGGATAAGTCAAATGCTTTTCCAAACTGCTTGTTTCCATTCACACACTTGAAACTGCAGCCATGCTCCTCAGAACTGATCCTCTTTATAAATGTGGGACAGAGAAAGCGATGGCTCAATTCTAATGGTAAAAATAAATAAAATTTGGTAGTATATTGGAGTGGCAGTGATTACAGGTAGTCAAAGTCATCATTTCAGTACTAGAACAAATCATTTTTCTCATTAGCAATTAATTTCCGGATTAACTGAATATTGCTACGTCTATAAAATGTAGAAAAGTAGTAAAATTATTTTCCCAGAGTCCACAATGATGTCTTTAAATATCTAGTTTTGTTCAACCAAAGGTACCCTAGATAAATTCCATTCATAATAATATACTATAAAGCACAAAAAAGCAGAAAGTACTCACATTTTAGAAGCTGGTACCAGTAAATGATTGGCATTTTGGCCAAAATGTGATTAATAGATTATTACACTGTTGAAGATTGATTTGCTGTTTTGGTGTTTCAACAACACAGCTATTTTCAGATTTATGAGCAGTTTGAGTGGCAAATTAAATTATCAAGGCTGATGCAAGCTCAGACTGATTTTTGAAATAAGTGCACTGTTTTTTGTCAGACAGACAATAATGATGAATAAACCTTCTGCACTTCTAAAAGAGACTACTGGGAAACTGACAGCTGTGCAGGTCGTGGTCTGCTCCTCTCATCTTCGTCCTGGGCAACATGAAGGTGCTTCACTGTCTTGTTGAGACATTTGTCTGTTTGACTCCCAGGCACGTAAATCTCCTTGACCGTCAGCCCAGTAAGAGCCTGGAATAGCCATCAGGTTCAACCGCACTTTCCTCCCATCTGCTCGCTCTTTATCTTAACAATTACATTCCAATCAGCCTCCTGGATGGAAAACATGAATCTATGTCAAATGAACATACACTTACAAACATGTTCAAGTTAAATCCAGGCAGCAAAAACGTGGTAAACAAATGGGATAAATGCCTTGTATAATACTTTAATCTATACACGACTTCATTTTGTGCAATTTTCTCTCATTATCATCAGTTAAGCAAGCGTGGGAGAAATGGCAGCGCTGCAGTGTCTCCTGGGAGATGTGTTATCAGCTAAATGATGTGGGGGAGTGCAAACAGTTTATAATTACCTTAACCTCCACCTCTGACAGGAAAACTGATTGCACAACTCAGACGTTTTGAAGTGTACATAAGGAGAATACAAGAACACAAAAGCACAGGAAAATGAGCCGAGCACAGATTAATCAGTTTATAACCCCAGTCCAAAACCAGGTTGTAAAGGGCAAAATATAAACACACTGCCCTTGATTTTATTGCTTTGCCTTCCTTGCTGCTGTTTCTTTCTTTCACACACATAAAAATCAGCAACAAACTAAAATCACTGTTCTGATTTTCAGCCCAACAGAGGCTGCTTCGTGTTCAGCAGAGAGTGAATTTGCTTATTTAAGTTATTTAAGCGCACGGGGGTCGTGGGTTAATTTCTAACAACTGTAAAGAAGCATAGCAGACGGCTCAATATGGGTTTGTTTGGTTGTTGGTTTATGCTGCAGGGGGAACGGCTTTGTGTTACTGTAGAGGACACGTGGCCTCACAGCAGCTGGGTCATGACATCTACCCCTGACATCCAGCCTCATCACGTGCCCCAACCCAGGCAATGCAATCTAGCTACAATGCAAACAGTGTCTATACAGTCACTGTGTGAATCCCCAGATCCTACCAGAGTCTAAGAACTTAAAACTGTAACAGTCTTAAAAGGAGTTACAGCTGAGCTACCTGCTAATTGTGAATCTTTTTCTCATTTGTAGGAGCATTTTTCCTTTCTCCTGTGGCTGACTTGCTGAATATACAGTACACTACATCAGTAGTGAAGCTACCATGAAATTTAGGAGTCTAAAGGTTACAGGTGGTAAAACAGTGTTGGTAAACACCACATTTTGGTGTCAGCACCTCCAAATAAAAAACAAGAACTTTTTTGGAGCTCACCTTTTTTTGACCTATGCTCAACAATTACAGAATTTGAATACACAATATGAAGAGATACCCATCAACACACAGAGAGAAGTGTCAGACTTCAATGGATGATTTGTTTCTCTGAGTTGACCTTCCCAAAATATGTCCCCCTGAGATTTTCTTATTAAACACAGTCCATCTGTCTGGTTGCCAAAAAATAGATCTTCTGTTTTGGTCCTAATGAAACCATAAACCAACAACCATTTTAATTAAAGTATCCAATATTTAATTAATAGTAAAACTGCACATTTAGACACTTTTGGTGTGAATGCAGACTGTATAACTGACAGGCCATATTTATCACATTTCATTTGATATCTTTTTATTCATTGGTTCATCTTGATTTACATTATAG
>NW_018128046.1:430179-468095 GCF_001952655.1 Monopterus albus
CTTGCCTCGCTGACAATGCTCAAGCAACAGTAAAAACAGATGGAGGTCCTGACACACAGTCAGATGCTGGAAAAGGAGAGTCTGGACATGAGCCCAGCAGCTTCCTCAGCTCAGCTTTGGATAACGGCTCGGCTTGTTTCTGTTTCCTCCAACAGTTGTAGAGTCATCATTTACAAACTTCTGTGTTAGTGTGATTTATCTCCAGCTCTTTTTTCTTAGCATTTGTCCTAGGCTCCATCATATTGTCAGAGAAACATGGAGACATCTCTGAGGCCACTAGAAGGAAGGTGAGCAGCAGGATCTTGGGCTCCTGTAAACATTTTGGTTAAGCAACTGATTACAGAATGGCTATAAACGTCACAGGATACAGTGGTATGAGGTTTTCAGACACAGGGCTGAGGAGCCAGAGGTCGAGGGGAGGCTCTGAAGGTGGCAGCTCCTGGTTTTACAGGGGCTGAGAGGTGAGATTCTTCACAGGCGCCGTCTCTGCTTAGCTCCGGTTTCCTGGTGCCTGTGTCACCTCATGTCAGCTGTCGGTCCAATCAAAGTGACTGCTGCAACAAATGTCTGGATAAATCCTCTTGCATTCACACCCATGTTTACACAGGAGGAACCTTCCCTGCTCCTGATCTGGCTCTGGCAATCACAGCTATGACCTCTGACCCTGTGCTGTCTCCTGATATCTTAGTTAGACTTGTGTATAAACCTTAAATGTATTTATTTATTGCCACTTGGGGGGAAGATAAGCAAGTTGTAAAAGCAACGCGAACATAAATTCACCTTCTAAAGCTTATATGTTAGTTACCAAGCAGTTTGTTTGTTACCAGTTGACAGAACAACAGTACATCCACTCGGAGCTGCTGTTCCCCTGACAATATTCACTCCTCGTTTAGCTCTGTTGTGGTCTCTTGGGGGAAACATCTGGATCTTTAGCTGCTATCTTTGTCTGTCTGCTGTTTGATGCTTGGCAGGAAGTGTACAGAGAATAGATCAGAGCTTTTTCGCTGAAAGTAGCTGCCTGCTTCTGCTGGAAATGACCTTGATGAGAACACTGAGGGTGAGTCAGAACAGCATGAAGGTAATGATGTAATACTTGAAGCTGACTACTCAGCACAGTAGAAACCTTTCAAAGCAGAGGCATCATGTCAAAGTGAAGCATTTATTTCAGCCTTATCAAATGCTTTGAAACAGTGAAATTCCACAACACATGAAGACGAGTGGCCTCGATTACAAGTATTTGTATTTTGTTTTATTCATGTCATTCTAAAAAAACAAAAGTTATTAAATCAATTTAATGCAGTAAAAAGTACAATATTTTATTCTAAATGTAATAAAGTCAAAGTACTGTATGGAGTACATAATGAGTACAGATACATCAAAATAATACTTAACTATATTTACTCAAGTACTGTGTTTAATTACTTTACCCCTCTGATAAATCACAATAACAGAGAAGTCAGAGTTTGAATAAAGATCACTATGACGTACACAAGCAAAATCACCAGTTGTAAATCTCAGTGATGAGTCATATTCCAGGTTCTATATGCCACATATTCAAGGTTGCTTTAACAACCCACAATCCTGAGACATACTGGGGTTTTTCTTTTGAGCCTTGACCATGGCAGAGTCTAATCAGTGATGCTCCTGACATCACAGACTTTTCTGGGAGGTTTAGTCTGTAAAAATGTTTAATGTAATGACAAAAGGCACAAAACAGCTTTTGCATGCAGAGTGATTCCAGCATGAATCTGGAAGAGGCATCATCTCTGCTGGCTGAGTCCTGGCCTGCCACCTGAAACTCCCTACTTACCGTCAGCATTCATGATGTAGACCCCAGGGTGGTTTATATCACACTGTACTTCATTTAAAGTCATGTGGACCAACCGTTACTCCTCCCAGTCGACAGTATGTTGCCTCTCCCCACCGACTGAATCCAACTTTTTCTGCTTTATGTTTCATTTTCTGCCTCATGGGAATTCCTGAATGGAGTTGAGTGTGCTCCTGGACTTTGGTTTCTACTGTCACCTGGTGGAGTTAATTAGACATTACACATGAATATATTTATTCTTATAGTTTGTAGAAGTCTGAGACAGTCCTTGCTTTTCACTACTGCCTCGCCTTGAACGGTGTACATAAGGACTTACCGGAGGAGATTAGTTACAGTGAAGTCAAGCCAAATTTAAACAATGTGAAAAAAACCAAAGTCTTTGTTAATGCGTTTGCTTCAGAATTTATTTTCACCTTGTCTTATTTTGGAAATTCACTGATTCATCTTAACCAGGTGTACTTTATATTTCTTTGTTGTTATGTGGCAGATGTTTTACAGTAGATTGTTTACATTTACCGTTGTATATAGCATATATGCATAGTGTTACTCAGTGTTTCCAAGGGCCTCTGCTGTCCAGGTTTGTCTTGAGAAAGAGATTTTAACCACCACATGACTGGATTGGTAAAGCGACTATAAGGCGCTGGGATTTCTATTTGCCAAGTTACAGTTTTCTGTTTTCACTAAATGTCCTACTGAGCTCAGCCCACTAAACTTAATTCTTTTTGTTAAGAAGTCTAAAGTTTCCTGTTACCAAGCAGCGTTTTATGTGCTGTGTCTATTGCCAGCCCGTGTGCCACTGTCTGTTACTTGCTCCTGGGGTTACCATTGTGTTCCTGACATAAGAACAACTCATGCAACAACTTCAGCATCAAACTCTGTGGACTTAAATTTGTAGGCATTGACAGGCCAGGCAGTAAAATTCAAGGTAAGCAGATACTGTGTTTGTCTAAAATGGCTCCATATGGTTTACTGCATCCACTGTCATCAGTCTCCTTTGAAGGAAAAATCCAGTTCTCCGCAAGACAGGATCTCTCTTTTGCAAGAAGCAAGTGTTTTAAGGTCCCAGAGACTGAGAGCCAGGGAGACGTGTGGAGCATCAAGCCACCAGATTTCTCCCCTAAACTGTACCGATCTTTGTCAGTTCCTCAAAAAGAAGTAAGAAAAACAAACCTGCCTGTACTGCAACCGAGTGAAGCAAAGAGGAAGACTGGGATATATTTACCAAATGCGTTACATGAGAGTACAAAAAGGAAACACCCCCCGAAGTTCATCACATCGTACAGGCCTCCTGATGCTCTGGAGTCTGAGCTGATGTTTGTGAAGACAGGGAAGTATTCCTGTGAGCCTCACAAGAACCCTAAGCCTTACAACTTCAGACCAGTAAGTATCTGGAAACACAGAAAATAGACAGACATGACAGTCGTACACATTTCACCTTTAGATTGTAATAAATAACGAAAACACAAGATGGCAGTAAACGCAAACCAGATGATCTCTCACTTCAGCTTGATGAGACCCTTCCAGATATAGTAACTACATACGAGAGAGATCCTGGTAACCTGAAATTAAAATTAAAGCACCTGGACATAAGTAAGTGGATTAATTTGTTCTTTATTCCTTCATTTTCTAAGTTAATGTTGGCTGAATGCTACCTTTTCATTTCTAAACTGTACCAATTATTAAAACAAAGAAGAAGTGCTTGTTATTTGAAAATGGGTTCAGTGTATTGGGGAAGAGTGTGTCCTACTCTATCTACCCCAGTGACTAAATTAATATCTTTTCTTTTCCAGTACAGACCACTAGACCTGAGTCAGGCTTTAGTCTGAGGGAGACAAAGGCAAGGATGGACACATATAAACCTGCAGAGCCTAAATGGGATGTGAGGCTCAGACTTCCTCAGCTGCCCTGGCCTCCAAAATCAGCTTCCTATACAGTCAGTAACTGGTGTTTTAGCATCACGTCTGATCACTTTGTCAGTTATTGTCAATTCAGTTCAATTCAATTTTATTTGTATAGCGTCAAATCACACAAAAGTCATCTCAGGATGCTTTACAAAGTAAGGTCTAGACCTTACTATTACTACTACTACTATTATTATTATTATTATCGAGGAAAACCCAACAAATCCCCCTTAAGCAGTACTTGGTGACAATGGGGAGGAAAAACTCCCTTTAACTGCAGAAACCTCCGACAGACCCCGGCTCTTGGTGGGCGGCCTTCTGCCTCGACCGGTTGGGATGAGTGGATAGAGGAGAGAGAAAAGAAAAGAAAAGCAACAGGACACAACAAACAGGTCAAGTTCATGTGCCTGATGACTGCTCATCAGAAACATAGAGCTCCAGAGCCAGGGCTACCTACAGAAAAGTACAGGGAGAAAGAGAGGACACACTACGGGAGAGAGGAGACACACAGTTAGTGACACGTAATGGTGGCATATAGATGGATGGAGAAAGAAGAGAGGAAAGAAGAGAGGAGAGGAGATCCACATCATGGGATGACCCTCAGTCTAGGCCTATAACTAGGGGATGGCACACCAAACCAAACTTATCCTAGAATAATTTCACAGACACCACTACATGGGCGCAAGCGAAGGCCAACCTGTTGACTAGAAACCACTGGCACAGTTAGATACAGTATATTCGGGGGCAACAGGATGACCCAAACCAAGATGGCTGTCATTAATCCTTGTTCAGTCACATTAGTTGTTCTGATGCCATGAAATATCAGAAGATGTATCACAGCATACTAAATACTTTTCTGCCCTCACTCACTGTCTGGCTAGGATTATATTGAAAACAACAATATTATATTAAGCTAAGTGTAAGCTTTATCAAAAAGGAAAGTCTTAAGTCTAATATTAAAGGTAGAGAGGGCATCAGGCACAAATCAAATCATGTCAAATCATTGTGCTGTAGGAGTGATAATTTAAAGATAATTTACTGTGATTACAGTGCTCATGTGAGAGCTACACATTACATGCAGTAGTAAAACGTAACTAATGACATTTTATCAAGTGCTATACATTACTTAGGTACAGCTAGGTACACTTCCCTTGAATACTTCCATTTTGTGCTACTTTATATTTTACTCTACTGCATTTCAGAGGCAGGTACTGGGCTTATTACTCCACCACATGTATCTGACAGCTGCAGCTACTTTGCAGATTAAAATTTTACATACAAAACATATGACGAAGTTATAAAACATGTTGCATTGTTGTACATTTAACTACTCTCCAGTATATGAAGCAGTTAAAATGAACTTCATCTCAACCAGTGACATTAAACCGTCACTTACATATTATTACATCAATAAATATGATCCAGTAACTACTCTTCACACTTTGTATTGCTAATACTTCTATACTTAAAATTTTGAATGTAGTTTTTTTAAAACTTGTAATAGAGTACTTTTACAGTGTGGTTTTGCTACATTTTTCTTGAGTAAGTGATTTAAATACTTCTACCACTACGTTTTTAAACTGTACAAACACATACTAAAAAAATGACATATAGCAAAATTACAATTATAACCAGCAAACGACAGGGTTTCTGGTGCGCTGTTAGATTTTGTCATTACTTACAGTTATAGGAGTCTAACTAGTGGAAACAGTCATAGTTATCACTGACAACAGCTCAAACAGCATGGAGATACATTTATATTAATATTACAGTCTGCTTCACAGAGACACCGGCGAAGAAGGGGCGCACACAGTGCATTCTTGGACCGGGTGGAGGAGAAACTCTCAAAATCCTGGAAAAGTAGACCACGACTCTATGTTTAGCTCTGTCTATCACTGTTGGTACAAATGTATACTGTATTTGCATTCTTTAATGTAATGTGGTAATTTAGAGCCACACAATACTACATTTTGCGCCCTCTTGCCTGTAGAATTACATATAAGCAGGACAGCGTTAATGCCTTCTTTAGCTTCACATTAAACACATTAAATACTGTATGTTCATTAGAGGCCCCTGGTAATTGGGCTAAACTCAAGAATTCCATAATTTTTTTATTGTTAATGAAAGGTAAAGATCCTTTAAACTGCACAAGAGTCAAGTCTCTTTCCTATATGCAGATGTCAAGGCTTTTACCAAAGAGCTAGCTAGTAAACAAATACTAAACTAAGATACTGAGTACACAGATAATAGATTACTATATAACCAATTATGTTAAAGAACAGCATAGTACTGGCAGATTGAGGGGTGGCAGTGCCAAGGGTGGTGAACAGGGTCGACTGGAAGTATCAGTTTAGTGAATAAAGGTTTTCCTTTACACAAAATCATTGTTTGTGTTGGCTTGTATTCCCATACCTGCCAACTGTCTTGCACTATATAGTAGATGTACCATGTATCTGCAAGTATTTAATTGTGTTATTTGTCATCAAGAGCTAGAAAATTACTGCCAAAATACATGCAGTGACTGGTGTAACGAAGGTCATCACAGAACACCGTGTAGGCTGGGCCACAGACAGCTGCTCCTTTGGTACCCCAGGAATTATAATCATGTGAAGTGAAGCCTGCACATGTTTGAAGCACATATGTATTTAATGAGCCATGCAATTTGTACATAACTCTTGGACTAAATATAAAATGAAAGGGATATCAGTCACTGCATTAAAAAGCATGCCATGTGTTTTACTTACTTTCACCCCGGGTTATTCTCTCCAGTGCTGAGCACTATTATGAACTAGATGTACTTCAGCATGAATAATGGGGCTTGTATTTACTTTTATTATGTTTTTTTTACAGTGCGTCTTGTGCTAAATGGGCCAAACCAGTATAAGGAAAACACAAAAAACAGCCTAAGTCAAGAGAAGAACTATGAAATATCAATGAAAGGAGCCAGTTGAGGTAGTTAGGGGCAACTTATCAGGATGCCTCCAGGGCGCCTCCCTTTGGAGGTCTTTCAGGGCGCTATTAAAAGTTAATAATGAACAGCTCACTTTAAGTATTAATTGTGGTTAACTGACTAATATTAATGAAACGACTCTATTTATTGACATAGGCTACTTCCTGTGTCCAAATGGTTGAAGGAGACAGTAGCAGGTTATGTAAGGCAGCCAGCCACTGGCCAGAAGCCAGACACTGTTTATCCTCCGTGCACGACGGGCTGCAGTGAGCGCTGCTTTTCCTGCTCTTTGACCAATCAGTTCAAAGAAAAACACACGGGTGAGCGGGCGGGCGCTGCTTCACACACACACACACACACACACACACACACACACACATTGCATACGGACACGTATCTGTCTGTACACACGCAAACAGTCCTGGTAGGTGAAACGCGAGCTGACTCACAGGTAGGTTACATTTTACACTTCCTAGTAGCTAATTTAGCTCTGCGCTGTGTTTTCGTACTATTTCACAATCCGTTTATGGTTTAACATGGGCTTCAAAACACCGCAATGAAGGCTCATTGGCTACTGCTACTATTGGCCTGAATATCCATTAGAAGAAGATTTAAAAAGTTATTTTGTGCTCTTGCTCTAGATTTTCTGTCAACGGGCCTGTATGTGTCTGCAAGTTGTATCTGAGATTATGAACACCATCAAATAACAGCTACACTTTCTGGACTGCTTGTCGTTGTGTAAACGTGCAGTGGTATATAGAGGCATATAGCCTAATATGTGGGCTACTCAAGCAGTCTACATACTAGTATACAAGTATAGTACACACTCAAGGTATTTGTAGGCATAATAATGAATATAATATGCATTTTTCTGGATTGAGTGCCAAAATTTAATAGGAACATTTTCTTCATCGTATTAACATTACTTACAAGCAAAAATGTCATATGTTTGCTGCTGGTGCTTTTCTTTACTATTAACGTTACAGTATAGTAAACTGAATAAATGGAGCCATAACATTTTCAATAAAGGAATTTAAAAGAAGAACTTTCCCCGCTACTGCACATAAACAGATTTAAAATGGAATGTAACTTTGGTTATAGGAACTGCGTTGCTGCGCTTCATGTTGTTATATAGAGAAATTTGACCAGCTATCCGTTTGCGGCTCAACAATTATAAAATGCCATGTAAAATGGTGTGACAGATAATCAGAGCAACAGGTGATCCTGATTCCCGGGCGGGACGCGTGATTGACCGCCGTGTCAGCCAATCAGCTGATAGAGATCAGAGTTCTGGCACCAATCGCAGATGTCCGCAGTGTCCGTGTGGGCGTTGTTCCAGACTGGACTCTCACACAGCAGCAGTGTCATCAGCGGTAGATCCACACAGGACACCGAGGACACAGACGGAGGGTTTGTCCGCCTTTGGCGAGGATTTTTTTCCACCCTGTCGTCGTTGCCAGAATAAGAGGTGGAAATACACCGGGAGTTGAGCTGAAAGAGAGGACCGCGATGCCGTACAGAGGAGATTAGCTTTAAGGTGGGCTCCACAGATAGCTCAGACTGTAGGTAACCAGTTTGGCTTGGAAATAAAAATGCGTTTATCTATACTTGTCAGTCTTCTATAAATTCAGTGCGGTCTCATATCCAAACAAAGTAGCCTACAAAGTAATTGGGGGCGAAATGCTATTTTCAATACAATTAAGGTATTATAGAAAAATTACAGCAAAACTAGCAAGCAGGGCCCTGTAGGAATGTTCAGTGACGCTGTACAAGATAAGTGAAATATACTTATTACTGTATTAGGCTATAAAGGCGTTATTTGGGACTTCCACGTTGATTTTAGCAAAATAATGTGCCTGTCAACGCTATATTACGCAACTTTAGGCTTCAGGGTTTAGTCTGAATGCAGAAGAATAGCTGGATAATGCTATGACTCAGTTACAGCTGGGTAATATATCAGCTTATTGATACATTGATACAGATATCGTGTGCTTATAGCCTACAGCTCAAATGTCTTACCTTGGTCTTTCAGGCTTCATCAGTCACACCTTTAAGGACTTCTGTTGTTTGCTCATCATGTCCACATACATGTGAAACAGCAGTCATTCCTAAAACGTCTCCTTATTTTCAGTATCAGTAAGTTCAGTTAACAACACTGGTACTTTTAGTTTATTGCGTGCAGATGTAATGTTAAATGTGTTTTCAGTGCTCAGTTGACATTGCAATTTGAATGCGTTTCCACCAGTTGCTTAATTGTGTAATATAAAATCTGTGTTATTTGCTTAATTATGGCTGCATTTTGCTATTTGACAAAAGTGTGTGTCCTGTTTGGCACGGGGCAATGATTTATTGGGTTTATCAGAGCAAAGTTGTTTACAGCCTAATGTGCAGTCCAGCAAATAAAAATATATCTAATAGAGGCTGGATGTTAATTCTCTGAGTTCATGAGTATTCATGTTATATCACCACGTGAGATAATGTTAGTGTAAAATGTGGATTAATGCAGCTTTAAATGACAGTTTTGTAACCTTTGAAAAACAATGTAACCGTCTTCCTCTTACAAGTGAAAGGTTGAATTCATAAACAATAAAACAAACTGTTGCTGAAGTCCTACTACTGCCTGACCTGGTCTGGTATAACCAGTAACTTAAAGTGGCTAATGCAAGCAAACGTTAGATGAATATTGTTGTATAACTTACAGTACATTGCTCAGGTGACTCTGTGACTCTTCTCTATGCAGTTAGTTTTACCATGTTTTAGCTCATTCAAATTCGATAATGATGAGAATCTTGGGGAATACAGGGAAACTGACTTGGTCCTATAAATTGTCACCTGTGGTGTTTTTCAGTAAAGATTGCACAGTCTAGCTTTAAGTGCTGCTGTCTCTTTAAGCCCGGGTGTCACCCACAATAACGTGTGATATGCTTTCAGGTGATTGCTGCAGTTGTTCTGGACTATAAGCAACTCTGAGGATTATTCCTGTGCAGCTGGATCAAACTTCGTACATCACCAGTCCTTCCTCATGAGGAAAGATGGGGAATGGCTTGTCGGAACAACCTAGCTTCATCTCAGCTGTCCCATTCTTCCAGTCTTTTCACATCGCCATCCTGGGGCTGGACTCTGCAGGGAAGACCACCGTTTTGTACAGACTGCAGTTTAATGAGTTTGTCAACACAGTGCCCACCAAAGGCTTTAATGCAGAGAAGGTCAGAGTGTCTCTGGGCGGCCACAGGACTGTGACATTCCACTTCTGGGATGTCGGTGGTCAGGAGAAGTTGCGCCCCCTGTGGAAGTCATACACGCGATGCACAGACGGCATCATATTTGTTGTGGACTCTGTGGATGCGGAACGCATGGAGGAGGCCAAAACAGAGCTCCATAAAATCACCAAGACCTCTGAAAACCAGGGGGTGCCCCTGCTGGTGGTGGCCAACAAACAGGACTTGAGGCACTCTTTGGGACTGGATGAAGTTGAGAAATTGCTGGCACTGAAAGAACTGGGCCCCTCAACTCCCTGGCATCTGCAGCCAGCCTGTGCAATCATAGGAGACGGACTCAGGGAGGGCCTGGAGAGACTCCATGACATGATACTTAAACGGAGAAAGGTGCTCAGGCAGCAGAGGAAAAAGAGATAAACTTGTCATGAGATAGATTTATCTGTTTTATGTGAAGGAAACAAAAATGTTAAAGGATTCAAACTTCTGCTGCGGAGTCAACACAGCAAGTTTTATCAGTGTAAAACTGAACTGTAGGCTTCCCGGTGTTGGTCATGTGATGATGCTATTGATCAGGAAGTGATGCATTAAGGAATACAGTATGAAGATGAGAAAGTCTCAGACATGTGTGGATGTGACAAAGAGTTTATATAGATTAAAAAGCACAGAGGGTTTGGGGTCTGGTGGGCTGACAGAAGATGTTTTAAGGATGCTGTGTGCTTCATTCATGGCTAATGGCTGTTCTGAGCCATTTTACCAAAAATAACTTAAGCAAAAGCTGAAGGGTTATTGATCACTGTTATATCAGAAGGGCAATGAAAAGATCTGTTTTATATGTTATCATAATTTGTTTACTTTATACACTGGACTTTGTAAAAGTATTATCATGCATTAACGCATTGTAATTGATTTGCTTGCTGTCTTATATCTTTTTTTACAAGCACTTTAGGTGGTCAGTTTGTATGAAGTTTACAGTTTTTAAGTAGAGCATATTGTGTTGGATTTTACAGAATTGTTAAGGGCAAACACAGATTACTGTACAGTAGATGGTCATTACTGGCCACATTGTCACTAGACAGGTGTTTAGACATTATGTTTTTCTAAATAAAACATATCTAGAGCAATACTGACAGTGGTATGGAGGCTGGTATTCAGGAACTTATATTCAAAAGGCTGCCATGTGAAGATGTTCAGAATAGGAGTCTTCAGTACATTTTTACAATAGCAGGTTTCATCTTTTAAGCAACTTGTTTGAATCTGAAGAGGGGTGATTTTTGCAACAAGCAGTGGAGGCACCCCCTGACATTAACAGGAGAAACAAAACACAAGCTCAGTCGACCTCTTTTAGTTTCACTTTAAACAATGTTGTACCAAATGTATGCTCTGTGTGACACTATGCACATGTCGTGTAATTAACTAAATATCTACAGAAATAGGTAAAAAAAAAAAAGTGTAAACATAATTTCACAGTCAGCTGCAACAGTGTGAAGGGCTGACACACTGCAGCACAGACAGGCCATATTCATGACTAGAAAATGTTGTCAGGGCGGTCAGGAAGACCCAGTACAACAGGCTGGAGCATGAGTCTGCGGAGCCAGGGCCTTTACTGAGTATTTTTGGACTGAGCTGGGTGGATATGGAGCCCAGTGTATTAAGGCCATGTGCTCTCTCATTCTTTCAGAACTACTAATGATTGGGAGCCCACTAGGCCAGTGCAGCAGCTGGCTTTCTAAAATAACTGTGTGATGCAGAGTGATAGTTTGCACTACTCACTGGCCAAATCGCTAAAACGTCGTCTTCTTATAAATATCTGCTCCAGTTTAATGTGATAACCTTGATGTGGGGTTTTGGTGCTGTATCTCAGGGGGTCTCTTCCATCTAATAATAGAAAGAAGTGTGTCAATAGCACTAGATTTCACACATCTGTGTGAGTTCAGGGCTACAGCACAATATAACTGATTAAACATTTTTGGTGGATTTTATGACTTTATCATCAGATAAAAGCATGGGAAACGGGAAACAAGATAGGAGGGATGACATGCTGGATTTGAACAGAGTGATACGGTCACATGGTTGCTAAGCTCGCAGAAAGCCATATTTTTGTCAAATGGTAATGAAGCATGTTTTTGTGTTGGGAGGCCCAGGTGCCCATTCCCAACGTGTTTGGAAAAGGAAACTTTCCAGACAAAGGAAACTCAAGGGCAAAGGCGTATTCACACTTTTCCTGATTCTACTTTCTGTTCTCTCTGAGCTGCATCAGCTCTGTGTGCGTGAGACGGTAAATCAGTTCAAAAGTCCTGTCCTGCTCTCTGTTGTTGTCCACACCTCAGGTCATTTCCTCTGATATGCTGAAGCACTCAGAGGATTACGGTTATGTTACTGGCTCAGTGAATCAAAAAGCTTATTCCCTTTTTTGTGCTTTATTTTTGCTGACTCGGTTTAATATGTCTGAAACCTATGGAGAGACTATACCCACCACAGTCACTTCTTCGCTTGCTCATATGTTTTTCCTGTGTGTAAAAAAGGCTGCCTCTATCTCTCTCGCGTCTTGCGAAAGGTGGATTAGGGTGAATAAATCTCTGGTCCCAGGGGCCATCCATTAACTCATTAACCTCTCGTGGTGTGTTTGGCACAGGAACACTAAACAACAAAATAAAAGCGCGATGCACTGCCTTCTTGTCTTGTTTGGAGCAGCTCATCCATACACGACTTCCCAGCCAGTACTGCTTTTATGCTGCGCTGGCACCATCCCAGCTGCTCTTTCTAAGAGACACCTCAGGCATGATTGAGTTTGGCAGTGACTTTCCAGGTTGGGTGGCTTAGCTGTAAAACTGTACAGAATGTTCCACTGCACCTTTGGAGAGAATGTGTGCTGCAAATTGGAAGGAGGTGCTGATAACAGACAGATTTCCCCACATTGTAAATTCTAATGTGAGTTTTTTAAATGATATTCCTACTGTTGCTCAACATAGACACACCCTTGAAACATTCAGCACATGAACACAAGTTATCAAGGAGTTCACAGATAATTATACAATACTACTCTATACTTTCGGTTTGTGTTATTTGAACTTTGTCAGTTTGATAGGGCAGCTGGCTGCAAACTCTATGATATGATCTTTAGCCTCTGTCACTAGGAACATGTAGCAAACTCATGACGCTTTGGTATCATAAAAACAAAATGCCACACCATAGCTATAGTAACAAAGCTAAGCTTTTCTGTGCAAAGGCTTGTATCTTTGACTTTTTTTTTATCAACAAGCCATTTATTTTTATAGATTTAGCACCTTTTGTACAGGAAATGCAACCACCAGAGTTTCATGTTCATTCAAGCCTGATCAAACTGCAGCTACCTGGAGTGCAGAAACTGAACTGTTTTACTTCCTAAACCTGGATGCCCAAAATACAATAACTCCTCTCACTTTACTATTCTATAGATGTACATAGGTGATTGCAGTGTTTTTCCCATTATGCTACCCCCACCCACAGAACATACAGTATGTATGTGCAAGTTTTTCAGCAAATAGGATGAATATGAGATGAAGCTGAACCAACCAAAGTGAAATAAATTAGCCTAATAGCAATCAACTGGAAAGAAGTCAGCAGTTTGTGTCTATGTTGGTTAAAAAAAGCAATGACCAAAATGAAGCAATAGGTAAAATTCATTTTTCAAAGTCAAAAACAAACCAAAAAAAAAACAGTGTTCATGCAAACTGCAGGCATTTGGTGTGCAAACCTGCACAGCAATTTGTCTGATTCTAAGCCTGACAGGTAACTTGTTGCCTTATTTTTCATGTTTGCCAGTGATGACAAAGGTAGCTTTGAAGAAAACAACAGGTTCTAAAAAGAAAGGTTGCACAGTCACAGTTGACTTATTAAATAAATATACTGTATTTATTCTGGCCAGAATGAATTGTACATGTCAAATCATACTGAAGACACAGCTCTACACAGATAGTTCTTAAACCAGCATGTTATCAGACCAGAGGACCTTGGGAGAACCAGTTGAAGTCAGCTTCCCCATAGACATACTGTATGAATGTCAGGATGCTGATTGACCACCTCATTATCTTAACTAACAGAACTAAAACTTCTGCAGAGAAAGAATATTTGTATCTTAACTCACCGGAAGTCATATGACGTATATATTCTCTCACAGCCACAGATACAAACATTCACTGGGCAGGCTGATGTGGCCAGTTTCTGATGAGCAGTCACTGGCCACATCAACTTGCCCAGTGTTTGATTGTTTGCTGTTGTGTTTGTTGTGTCTTGTTGCTTTTCTTTCCTTTTCTCTCACCTCTATTCACTTAGCCCAACTGGTCAAGACAGAAGGACGCCCGTCAAGAGCTGGGGCCTGTCAGAGGTTTCCCTACCGGCTGTTGCCAAGTGCTGCTAAAGGGGGATTTGTTGGGTTTTCCTTTATAATAATAATAATAATAATAATAAATAATAGTAAGGTCTAGAACTTACTTTGTAAAGTATCCCAAGACGACTTTTGTTGTGATTTGACGCTATACAAATAAAACTGAATTGAATTAGATACGATGCTGGGAACGCCAACAGCCATAAACTGTGAAGAATACAAGATGATAAATGTGGTTATCGATGTTCCACATCCAAGGTGCCAGTTTCACTACTTTTTAAACTAACCTCTGTCCCACTAGTCTTACTCCAGAATATACTGTAAAAGAGTATTACTATTATACTGATAAGTAAAAGTGATAAAATAGTAATTAATTTCTTAGCATCTCATGAGGTACAAAGCTGAAGCTGTATTTGTAGAATGCTATAAATTCATTTGTCTTGTCATTGGTTTTCTTTAAAGAAACAGAGAAAAGATGAACACATTAAGAAATTACAGTACACTGAGCAATGAGACCAAGAAGTTAATCTAGAAGAAGGTGGGATTTCCACAAGACGCAATTGGGAAATTATGGCAAAGAATGCATGAGCTAAAAGGGAAAGTGGACTGGATATAGGACTGTGTGTGAGACCGTGTGTAAATGCGTTTTTACTGACCCTGACCCCTGGCTACGGTGTTTACAACTGCTCACGCTCAGATGTAAACACATTTGTAAAGAATCCTGAGAAGTCTGAGGGCTTCTTTTGGAGTTAGAGGTTATGGATCTTGGCATGTTTTTGGTGTAATTAAACTGCTGGTAGAAGAACACTCCTGTTCTGCATGGCCATGATAAAGGGAATATTTGTGTCTAAATGCATGACTGCATTTCCCCCTAAACCCATCTCCAGGGGGCTCTCTTTTAATGCTGAGTTTTGTGGTTTATCCTGTTGTGTACTTAAAAAGGGGACACTGCAATATATGCATCTCCTAGCCTGCTTATTATGCAAGGTTATCATGACGGCATTCATTTTTCTTCCCCGAGTCTATTGAGAGCGAGTGGCCTATTTACATGTGAATTCCTCTTGCAGCCCTGCAGCCTCGCTCAAAGTAGCGAATGGGGCCACCTGCAAGGGCAGAGGGAGGAGGAGATGCTGCTTGAGGAGCTGGAGAAGTGTACTCCTGTTTTCTTTGGTGCAGAGAAGAGAAGCTGGTTGCATTAATCCGTAAGATCCACAGAGACAGAAAGAGCGACCTAGTGCCAGAGTGAACAGAGGAGAAACAGAGGTCATGTTTTATTAATACTGACTTTATATATTGGGACAACTGTAAGATATTTATTCAGAATATTTTATGGTAATGAAAAATACTAGTTTCTATTAGAATTTCTATTTTTGAAAATGAACAAATGGCTGAGCAAATATGTAGTTTAGGTAATATTCTTCTAATATGCTTCACCAAATGTAACAGAAAACAGAGATGACAACACAGCATCAATACATTTCATGAGCAAAGCACAAGTCAGCAGTGACTTTGGAGAGAGAGTTGAAATGAAAAGTAGACTTTCATCTGCATACCTGTTTGTACTATTCTTGCAAAGTCAACCCACAAAAATCACTTCAGGTTCAAACTGGGTATACAAACGAGCAAATTACAGGCAGTTGTATCAGTCAACTTATGGACAGAACATTAAAATCTGCTACATTGTCATAGGAATGCTGTGATAGCCTGCACCAAAATCTGCTACTCTTTGGGCTTCAAGCAAAACTAGGGTTAGCAGTTACTTGGACTACATGCCCTTAAACGTTTTATTAGAACTACAAAACTATTGGGCATCCCTTGTATGCTGCAGCATTGTCTTTTGTCATGGATGGTTGACTGTTCATACGATGATATTCCTTGGTTCATGCGTGAAAGTTTCAAAGTGATGATTGCTCTTTCACCTCAGTCTCTGTCTGGCTGCAGCTGGAATGTTTGGGTGTGGGTGTGTGCACAATATGGTGGGCAAATGACTTCTTCAATCTCTCTTTAATTCTGACCTTGAACTTTGGGCTACACAGTTACACCACTCAGCATCTACAGCACACCCATATCCAGACACAAATCAGGCCACAAAGAGCCATGTCCCCTCTAGTCTGGGTATTGCGAGGTAAAGGAATGTGAAGTCTTTGGTCTTGTCTGGTCATGTTGGATTATGGTGGGTTTAGGCTGTGGTCTGCAAAGCTTTATGTATGCACACTGTTGCCAAGTGTTTGTTCAAGGGGGATTTGTTGGGGTTTTCTTCAACAATAATAATTCTAATAATAGTAAGGTCTAGACCTTACTTTGCAAAGTGTCCTGAGGCAACATATGTTGTGATTTGGCGCTGTACAAATAAAACTGAATAGAATTCAACTGATAGGAAAATTCATGGTGTGCAGTGGGCTCAGAATTGTTGGATAGTGTCTTCATCTGACAGAGGCTCCAAAATAGTTTAGAGATGAAGGACCAGTGCTTAGTGCAGCCAGCAAGAGTTTAACATTAAAAACATACAAAGAATTATGTAAATAACACAAATGAATCTGCAGCCACAGACCACAAACACATAAAAACCATTGCATGAAATACCTAAAAACATTTTAGTAAATAAGTACACCAGTATGAACAAACAGTTGATCAAAGATGGGGGTGGTCATGATTTTATATTAGTTGACAAATAAAAAACAAGGAGGAGGGAAGGAAGAAATCACAGCTAGTTTCATCACATCAACTAGTTTCCATCTGCAGTACAATATGTACCTCTGAATGCTGTGAAATAAAAATAAATGTAACAAATTAGAAATAATAAAGAAAATGCAGCTTTACCCAAAATTTGTACATTAAAACATTAAAAGCTGAGTTACTCTCTCGCTCTAATAAGTATCACAAACATCTATACAAAGTCAGACTCAGATATAATTAAAAATGTTCATAAACAGCAGTGCAAAATTGAAGTTATAGTGTCACCCTAGTCTGTTACCTGATAAACTATTTAATGCTTCAGTTGGAGGTTTATAGATGTCTCATAAGCCTTTTTTGTGGATAAAGTCACAGGACAGTTGTTTTATCTAAACACTGCCCTCTTTTTGATTATTGAAATTCAATTCAGATACTATAGTGTGCTTTAATAGTAGCATTCATGCAGTTTAGAAGGAATATCAAATCATGTGAATATTCTGTAACAACCATCATTTCGTCCTTTAGTCTGTTACTGTAATAAATGTTTAATTTTGCAAATGTAATATAAAATACTCTCAGTTCATAATTTACTAAACTGAGATTCTCCATTAAAACCTACAATAAGTGTCTTAGTTAGTAGACGTCACCCATCACGGGCTGTGGCTTATGTTTTAGGTACTACAGAGAACAGAGGAGTCACACTCTCAGGTAAGTCAATAGTAACAACAGGTACTAGAGGAACACAGGTAAGTAAGCCTTTCCAGGTAAGTACAGTAAGTATTCAGGCAGCAAGGGAACAAGGTTCCACATATAGGTGAGGCAAACAGTACAAACAGGGCAGGCAAGGCTCAAATCCAGAATGAGAAATTTGTTAGTAACAAAATATGAATCAAGTCTTGAGAGAGGTTGCTACAGTATATGGACAGTCTGACAGGGAATGAATGCAGGCTGCTGGCTTAAAAACTGACTGCGTGATTACACAGATAGGAAGCAGGTGAATGTGGGCGTAAAATGACACAACAAACATGGAGCGAAGACCTAATATATGCAGATATTGTACAAAGAAACAGTGGTGTTCAGACAGTATAGAATGGCCAGCTATGCTAGCTTATGTAATCTAGCCTTCTTAGCTAATGTCACTAACATAATTTAAGGTGTAACTGTGTTATTTTGTAAATGGAATTTAAAATCTTCCCATTCTACATCATAATTATAAATCAAGTTGCATCATTAAAACCTAAAATGTTAAAACAATGTGTCAATAAGATTTTTTGCTCTCTGCTTTTGGGACACCAAATACAGCTTCTCTTGGTGCTCTTCACATTAGCTCAAAATCAAATTGTTCTTACTGGACCCACATTGGACCATAATCTAAGCTGCAGTGAAACCTAAATGTCACCCTTTCATTCCACATCTAAATGAGAACTGTTGGTTTCTCGTCCAGTTTGTTGTTTTTCCTCTCCTCCTGTAATGAAGCTGTTGCTGCTGACGACTTCTTCTTAGTATAAACAACGGGACTCTCCAGATACTGGCTGAGATATTTACACAGCACAACATGAGGAGAGAAGTTCATTAACTGCAAATAAAGGCGAGGCTGAATGATGAAGTGGGCCCTCTTTGCAGGGATGAGAAAAGGGTGGGGGTTTTATACCAATGGTCTACAATGATTAACACCGCCGACTCGGTGGTCAGAGGTTTTCAATCTAACTCCATTTCCATGGCAATCATCGCTGAGTCTTCACGGCAGGAGTTTTCTGCTTGGTTACGCTGATCAGTGATATTTTGAAGGGCGGTTCACTTGTAGACCATCTGCTCCACAGCCAAGCAAAAGTAGCAGATAAGAGAGGATTGATGGGTTTTTACGGGGTCTGTGTTTCACGGTTGTCAGTGTGCAGGCAAGCCCCTTATCTGCATCACAGTTTGTGAGATGCCTGTGCACACCCATCTCACCTCTGAAGATGGAGAGGCTGCACTTTGTCTTTGAGCTGCAGAGTGTCTGAACATATGGCCTAGATTAAGCCATTATCTTTAAAAAGTTTGAGTCCATCAGAAATGTCTTATCACTTGCCCCGTGGTGCTGAATCAGAGACTGGGTGTGGAGTAGAATGACCATGTTGCTGGTTTTGCAGTAAAAACCAGACTCCCAGCCCCAAAGGTGGTGCATGCAGAGATGGGCTGGGTTATGCCCCCTCACCCTCAGACCCATAAATCAAGATAAACTAAAGATCTGTTCCCCCAACACATATGGTGCTGTCAGTAAACCAGGCTTTCACCAGCAAGCAAAGGGCAGGGACTTAATCAACGTGAGCTTATGACCCGTGCTTACTGGGAATTCCTCGTTCTTTGGAAATAATTGCAATCCCCAATCCCTATCACAGGTGGTTGCGAGTTCTTAGCAACTACTAGCCAGGTTCCAACTAATATTTAAAAGTGATTGCATGATTTAAATGGAAGATAAAAGGACTGCTGGCTGTTTAATCAAAACCAAGTGCACAGAAAATCATTTACTTGCATCACAAACTGTACAACTCATAATTTTCAGGGAGCTAAAAACTACATGTCGTTTAACTTGCAATCCTTTGAAAATACTGATAGGACTTTATATTGAGATCAGATAAAGACAGATAAACTATTTAACTAGCAAAATATCAGAATGCAAATGCCACTACCAAGCCTCTAAAACGCAATGATTTACTGCTAGCAACATTACCATTGCACTGTGTTGTACAGTTCCCCCTTGGAGTTTTACTGGAGTTTCTGCGCATGGAACGCTCAGCACAAGACCCCTGTTTTTGTCCTGTAATGTGAACACACCCTAACATTTAACAAATAAACAAACAAATAAATAAAATGGAAGTTTATGAAATCCATTTTCATGTTTTGAAACTAAATTTTGTACGCATGAATATTGTTTGAGCAATGTGAAAAACAAAGGCAACCAAATTAGAGAAAGATCAAATTTAGCTTTGATGCAGTCTGTCTCTTTAAATATATTCTAAGAAAGAATAAACTACTGAAAAAGAGCTTTGAAAATCCCTTTGAGCTGTTTTGAGGTGCAGAAAGGAGAGCAATCTGATTAAGTCTCTTTTTTGCAATGTGAGCTGAAACCTGAAACAAGAGTCCCAAAGCCAGATCTGAGCTCAGAGACTGCAGCCTCATTAGCAATCTATCTTTATGGCCATGAAAAAAAAAAACACAAGGTAGCTTTGTCTTTGTGTAGCATTTGATATGCTGCAGCGGGGCCTCTGAGCTCAGAGAACAGTGAGGACTGAAAGCAGAGACTTCAAAAGTAGCTAGTGTCTACCTTCACCTGAGTCTGCAACCACAGAAACGACAGATGACACCTTGTTCGGCATAAGGAGTAGGTACATGTCAGTGGAGCCCCCAAATTACTGTGCCAATTAGCGGGACCACCACAAAATGCATTATTTAAATGTCTGATATTTATGTGATGATTGGCAGGAATCCAAAGACTAAGAGCTTTTTATTTGCTTATCAAACATGCTACAGGAAACTTCAGTCTGGGAATTTAGGGGGAAGTTTTTCTTTTTTCCAGCTGTGGATGAAAGTGGAAAACCTGAATGGAGTGAACGATATAAAAGCAGGAAGTTAAATCAGGTGGAAAGAAAGAGGAACATGCTCAGTGATAGATTACAGATATGCTTACAGTATTATTTTAGCATGAATGCAACTTAAAGGTCATATCAAATATGTTGCTGCTTTGATGAAACACACCTAAATCATCAGAGGTGTGGCAAAGTGGATTTAGGCCACACAGCCGGTTAAACAGAGATCACCTGTGCTCTTTGTGTTTTTGTAGAACAAATGGATAAAAGAAAAGAAGAACAAGGCACCCCTGCACTGAAAATATTTTTTCTGACACATGAGAATGAACCTATATGTTCTGATCTGCTTCTCATGACCATCCAAACAGGGAGACAAACTAAACACTGCAACAAACCAGAACCGCCTGTCACTGTGTGTCTTGACAACTACATAGTGTTCTACAAGTTCAGCAGCTTTTAGCACAATAGACTCCCCCTGCAGGGAACGGCTGTGACGTGTTTGGTGCTGCAAAGACCTGTTTAACCAGAGCAGGTGCATCCTGGTCCTGTAGGAAGTCTTTGCTGCAGGCCTTGCACACTCTCTGAGAGACAAACGCATGTACAGAGGCACTTCTGGGAAAGAAACTCTAGCAAACAATCCCTCAACACCTATTGTCAACATCTGCATCTCAGCACTTTTTAGACACACTGATACTGCCTAGAGAACTTCATGGGACATGCTGTGGGGCAAGACACAGACTGGGACATTGTGAAGGCTTTTTCTGCATTCCCAATTTGTTCCAATGCCTTGAACCCCAGTCTGGGAACGCTGACAAAATACCTCCTCTCATCCTGTTTCTGCAAGTGCCAGGGCTGATAAGGCTGTTTTAAATTCAATGTTCTTTATGACATCTATATTTGAAATCTGACATTTTTCAAAAAAAAAAACCCCAAGGACAACCTCTGTACTTACATGACAACTTGAGATATAATAAAATGAACTCTATGGAACCCGCCAGAGGTGATTCTGCCATTACTAACAGCACAGAGGAGATGAACAGGCTGTAAAACCCTGAGTTAAAAGGTAATAAAGGCTGTAAATGTCTCCAGAAAATAAACATATTGCTTCCCGATGGCTACAGTGAAATGAGGGCACTGGGATGCCAGATAACAAGCTGACAGGTTCAGTGCAGTATATTAAATTCCTTGTATGTTTACAGCTTTACACATTTACAAACCTCACCAGTTTTGGGAAGTGACGTATTTCCTCAAACACATTAAATGTGTGTGTATGTGTCTCTATCATTGCATACAAAATTGTTTCAGCAACTGTGAAAAACAGCCTCACACAAGCGATGCTACACCTAGGGGTCATAACATAACATCTTCTCTATGTTTTCCTTTTCAGCAAATTTGCAGCATTAAAACAATTTAAAGCATTCCCTGCCGTTACATTTCTTCAATATTATTCTTTCAATATTCAATAATATGACAAGTTGTTTTCACTTCAGAGTTTATGTGTCTCTTTTAAAGTCACTGTTGCCTGTAAAGTGAGTAGAATTGCAGCAGCATCCCGCCTGTTAGCTTCAGTTGCTGCACATGCCTGCACGGATGCTGCCGTTCTATTTCTGCAGTGAGAGCTGTGATAATGTGCGGGCTTGTTTAGCTTCCACACGGTTGCCCTCAGCTGTCCCATCACTCAATAGGGGAGGGGGACATACCACAGTCCCTCACATTTTTTTGTCTTCCACCCCCACTTTTCTCTTTCACTCTCTCAGAAACGAGCGCAGGCTGGACGAGACAACTAGGTCAGCCTCCAGCTATTAAACTCCTGTGTTGTTGAGACAACAGGACAAATGGGACCTACTTCAGCTCAGACACAAACAAAGGCCTATACATCCACTGGAGATTTTAGCTTAACTTGCATCCTAATGAGGCAAGAGTGGAGGGGAATCCGCTTCCTCTGTTAGTTAGTTAGTAAGCTCACTGACCAGGAAACACAATTAAATAATGAAAAGACATTTTAATCAGGGCTCCTCTGTTTTAGTTGGTTGGTACTTGCATTAAATCTGTTAGCAAACATGTCATACCTGTTCACACACATGGACCATTTGAATCAAATGATGTTTCCATGAATTTACATTTCATAATAGGGATGTCCCTCCTTCCTGCTACTTATTGATTGCAAGTGGTCTCCCCAGATGAAAGACTGAATTTTTCAAGCACAATATGGCAGATCAGACTGTATTCATTTCCTGTTCAGTCAGATTATTTGATGAGTATTTAGGAACCACTGAGTATATCAGTAAAGAGTAATGGGAAACCATATTTGAGAAGCCTTCCACTAAAAATAGACAGCTATCTTTAAGGGGGCTACATTAGACTTCCATCTTTATGTTTACGTATTTCAGGTTGTTGTTCTTGAATTTAAAGATAACAAGACTAGGAATCTACATTGATGCTCTGAGGCTGTTCTTGGACTACATGCCATTTTGGGCAACAGTGGTGCGGTGGGTAGAGCAGTTGCCTCCCAACCTGAAGGTTGACGGTTCGAACCTCGGTGCCTGCAGTCCACGTGTCAAAGTGTCCTTGGGCAAGACATTAAACCCCCCCAAGTTGCCCGTGATGGTGGCGTGTATGCATGCAAACTAAATGGAGATGATGTAATTTTCTGAAGTTCAGGAGCGGAACCTGGCCCCAACTATGTCCCTTCCTTTTTCACACTATTTAAACCCTTTGAAACAACCATACTCTCACTTCCGTTTTTTATTACTCACTAACCCCCCCCCCAAAAAACTATTTCATTCTAATCTTATTTTTCTGTCCCTGCAGGGGTCTGCTAATACCCAAGAGCAGAGCAGATCTCCTTAACCTTCCCCCAAACCATCAAGTTCACAAGCAATCAAATTACCACAAGCATTCCACATCCATATAATTTCATTCATACATAGGGCAGGTCCCTGCTAGTGAAATGCTAACTGTGCTAATGCAAATATGCTAATGTGTAGCAGGCATAATAATGGCCATGTTCAATATTTTTATTCTTTACCATGCTAGCAAGCTAACTTTCAGTGGTGGAAAGTATCTAAGGTTACTCAACTACATTATTTAAGACACATTGAGGTACTTGTAATTAATTCATTTTGTGCTGTTTTACACCTCTACTGCACTTTTTTCACAAGAAAATGTTATATTTTTTCTACACATCTATAATTACTAATTGTTAATCCAACAATATAATATATATTATACTGAAATGAATCGTTCTACATAGAGTACTTTTATGCATAATTTAATGTTCTGAGTACCTCTAAACCTTTGAGTAAAAATTTGCTGAGTATTTCTGCACTGAGATGGTACTTTTACTTTTCTTGACTTAAGATCTGACTACTTCTTCCACTACTGTAAACGTTTACTAATTAGCACTAAACAAACATTACAGATGGTCCTGATGGGAAGGTCTTTAGTTTTGCAGATTTAATGTCATAGACTAAAATACTGGACCATTAGCAATTTTTAGCTGATGATGGCATTAGAGTAAAATTGAAGTTATTGAAAGTCTTCCTAGGGGAATCATGAGGATCTGTTGCAAATTCAAGACTGTCTTTCTAATATTTGGGAAACAGGATTGGCTGTATATAGTTGTGAGCCAGTGCAGTTAGTTGATGTTGAAAGTCTTGGCCTGTAGGTTGCACTACAGGTAAAGTTAGGGTCTATCCTCTGGGCAACATGAAAGCCACTAAAAATCTGTCTAAGCTCATGGTGGCACCAGAGGAAAAGTCAGGGGACCACCAAAGTGAGGAGTCGTCATCCCTGGGCACCATTAATGTCTGTACAAAAATCTTAGCACTACATCCAATAGAAGAAGGATTACTGGTCAATCTACGTTCCGACTCTCACCTATGGTCATGAACTTTGGGTCATGACCGAAAGGGCAAGATCCCGGATACAGGCGGCCGAAATGAGCTTTCTCCGCAGGGCGGCCGGGTGCACCCTTAGAGATAGGGTGAGGAGCTCGGTCACCCGGGAGGAGCTCAGAGTAGAACCACTGCTCCTCCACATCGAGAGGAGCCAGCTCAGGTGGCTCGGGCATCTGTTTCGGATGCCTCCTGGACGCCTTCCTAGGGAGGTGTTCCGGGCATGTCCCACCGGGAGGAGGCCCCGGGGAAGACCCAGGACACGCTGGAGGGACTATGTCTCTCAGCTGGCCTGGGAACGCCTCGGCACTCCCCCGGAGGAGCTGGAGGAAGTGTCTGGAGAGAGGGAAGTTTGGGCATCTTTGCTTAGACTGCTGCCCCCGCGACCCGGTCCCGGATAAGCGGAGGAAAATGGATGGATGGATACATCCAATAGCTGTCGAGTTATTTAAGTCTGGAGCAAAGTAATAGACCCACTGACAGGCCGGCAGCCTTAAAGCTACCCTGGCTGAAACACAAGGGATGGAAAGAAAGCTACAATACATAAAAGCCTAACCTTATTTCCATCTGCTGACGTCCTTGGCACACCCTCTCAGCAAACAAACCTCCATTACTCACTTGATAACCTACCATGATGTCACTGAGCAAACACAGCAACAAAAGCCAGTAGGCTAATAATACAACACTTCCTGCAGCACAGTCTGTTGAGGCTCTCTATTGCAGGTGCTGTGAGCTCACTCTGTGGGGACAAAGTGTAACCCAAAACCCAAAATTATAGTCGAGCAACAACAACAGTCATTAGTCTGGCGGCCTGGTTGTCAAAAGAGGAACATGCATTAGGTACAGCATATCCATTGTTTTTGACTTCAGGACCAAATGAACTGAAGAGGATCTTAGCACACATGAAGGAAAACAATGAGTGTGCCTATACAATGTCTGTGTTCAAATATTGTATGTTTGGACACATACCACTTTCAGATGGGTTTGAACGTGGTCCAGAGCTACTGTAGATTAGCTTCATAAGAAACGGGGAGAAATCATCACAGAAATTTTATTTAAGTAACAGGAAATGTGGAAAGGGACAGAGAAGCAGCAAGCAACAAAAAGTATTGAAAGTACCTGGTCAGATTCGAACTAGGGATTTTGCATGACATGTACTGTGCCTGACACTACTGTAGTGTACAACTATGACTGGGTGTGAGACAGGAAGATATTATCTAACTTCCTAACATCACTTATGCAGTATAACAACAAGAAAAATAAACTTCCAGAAAACCACAGCCCCATTACAAAAGGATGTTTCATCACAAAGATAAAAACTAATCAGCAGTAAATGAGGCTTACTGAGTGGAAATATATATTTACACCAAAATACTACATAACATAGCCCACATGTGCCTTCATTCATTTCAGTTTATGTGATAAGGAAGTTCTATGCATGTGTGAAAGGGGATCAGTTCAGTTTAGTTGAAGGGTCAGCTCTTTAAGTTCTGTTTTGTGTGTGTGTGTGCAGGTTGGGGGTGGTGACTGAGGGGCTAGGAGAGTTACAATGGCCCTGTTCAGACCTGGTATTAACATGTGTCCTGGGAAACCTGAACACAAGATGCCACACAAAATAAACTATTTAGTGTTTACAAGCGGAAATTATGTATATGTTTATTTGCATGTAGAGTGGAGGAGGTCAGGTCCGACGCATTTGGTTATGCATTTTAATGCCAGGTGTGAATGTGCTGAGGGAGGAAAAGAGAACTTAACTTTCAGCAGTCGACACCCAAGGAATGAATAGGCCTGATCCCAGCAGATCAAGAAGACTCTTCAACTCACTGCAAAGATTTAATGGTCCAAATAGTCCATTTTATTCTGTTCCTTGTTTGCTTTTCTGCCACTTTATTTTAGGGTGCCTTCTAGATTTAGGTTAACATTTATCTCCTGTTCACTCCACTCTCTGCCTGTTCTCGTCCATGTGACCCCTCCTCCTGCTGCTCTCAGGTGTGCCTCATTTAGCTCTTTCACTTTTCCTGATTCCTGTTTCTGTATCTGCAGCAGCTTTTCTTTTCCTCCTCCTGCCACACTATTGCGGTAATGTGTTCCAGAGTACACCTGTTTTGTGTTAGCACTCATCATAGTACTGACAGTGTGTTACTCAAAACCAGCTCATTTATTATAGGATGATAAAAAACACAAAGCTTCATTGTTTCTATATTCTTTGTAAGATTTCTGTAAAATTAGATGTGCTTTAGTCTTAAATAATGTGGCTGATTTTAGGAATGCCTTTGCGACCAAAATAAAAAAGACTGAGGATGTGGCTGACTGTTCCCACATGTCAATCATTCCTCTATGTTTTGGGTCCCTCCTGAAAAAGAATAGAGCACTGCAGGTTCAGCAAACATCCCCTGAATCAATAAAAGTTCACCAAGAAATCTTAATTTCACAACACACTGACCTTTTGGCGAGAAATGGGAAATAAGTTTATTTGTGATTAGTATTCACCACTGAAGGTTCGTTTTACGGGTAGCTTGTCATTTCAGCAATGAAAAGGGAAACGTAATCCAGGCACGTCAGAAGGTTCAGAAAACCAACATCTAAATATACTTTTAAAACACTGCTATTGTCTCAGTTGCCAAAACAGTCATTGCGCAGCATTACACATGACGGTGTAGCAGCGTAATGACTGTAATTTCTGTATTTTCTGCAGACAGTGCTGCTCGGTCAGTTTGAAAATGAGCTCAGATGTTATTTTCTCTTCAGACTCTTTGTTATTTTAATTGTACCGAACAAGTGTATTTGCAGATTCAAACAAAAATACAAGTAAATAAGAAAGAACAGATGAAGACATCCCAAGGAGATAATAAAATCATCTAACCCAAAACTACATGTTCCAGCAGTGACACTCAGAGTTTCCTGTTCTGAGTTAGAACTGTGGTAACAGCTATTTCTAGTTTCACACAACGGAATTAGAACAAATAAACAATGCAAAGATTAAAGGATCATGATAAACAGTGATTAAGGATAGAATGAATGATTTTTATCCAAGTTATTTGATTAAACGGTTTGACATCACTACAGTACATGCAGACTTACAGTATACTATATGTGAAAGTATTGTAAATACATATACTGCATGTTCTGTTGACATAGCAAATGTGTCTATTAAACCTTTGGGTTTAATCAGTTTTTTTACTGATTGTTTACATAAATAGTATTGATTAGCTCTAAACCAGCATTCAGTGATTTTCTTTGGGCTCACAATGGGCTGTAAACAAACACTGACATATTAGCACTTATTTTGAACTTGATATGGTGAAAGTGTTAGCAACAGGTTATCTACTGTACTGACACATCCACAAAGTAACCTGAGCATTCATTTGGAGTCATGTTTCTGGCCCCCTGGCTACGTTCACTTTTTTTTTTTTTTTTTTTTTGTTTTTTTTTTATTCTCTCTGGTTTGTTAGCAGCTAATTTCTCCACAGTGTTCACCAGCTACTGTAGCTGCCAGCTGTGTGCAGTGTGGAGCACATTGTGTATAGTGGAGTTTTTAATTCAATTCAATTTAATTCAGTTTTATTTGTATAGCACCAAATCACAACAAAAGTCATCTCAGGATGCTTTACAAAGTAAGGTCTAGACCTTACCATTATTATTATAAAGGAAACCTAACAAATCCCCCTTGAGCAGCACTTGGTGACAAGGGAAGTGTTGCAAGAAGTAAAACCAAAACAAAGAGTTGAAAGATGGTAAAGCTTGTAAAGCAATTTGCTGGGTGATAACGCTCTATAATTCTCACTTTAAGGGATTCCTTTCACATGCAAGTGATGTTTGGTCAAGTATCAGGATGGCTGGTTGTCAGATTTAAAGTAATGTTTACATTAGTGGTTGTGTGGTGATTGTAAAATGTAAACGGATAGAAACACATTTTTAAAGCAATGAAATTAGCATAATAAAGATGCTGTTAATATTAATACACACCTTTTATGCAGTGTAATTAGACCAGCCATCTGTCTATGGGCAGTGTAAAGGCACATTTCCCACTCAGTGGAGCAGCTACTCACCCCACTGACATTCAGTAAAGGAGTCATAGTTTTGCACATAAAATAGCATAAGTGGTTACTACTATGGATTTAAAAAAATCCCAACTCCAAACATAACGTTATTTATTTAATCTTTTTATATTAGTAGCCTTCAGACTAAGAACTCCATGAAGTCAGGTAATGTGACTGGTGTGGCACATTGTGTTGGTTAATCCAAATCATGTGAAAATTACACTTCACAGTACAGTGAGTCACAGCCCTAACCTGACCTCTATGAAGTAAACCCTGCCATGTGTGCTTCTGACTCTATCATCTGGAATCAGCAGCCCATCAGTGTGTTTCCACTTGAAAACACATGGTCTTGTACAATCAGTGTTGAAGTTAACATTACTGGTTGTTAAATGTGTGCCCTGCAAAAAGTCACAGGCAGTGACACAATAGATCTGTGAACACAGGTTTCAGTTTTTATCCTTGTTTTTGTACTTCATCATGCTCTGTTTGTGCTCTTTTGTTATTGTTACTAGTACTGTACTTGTTAGTCTCCTGTGTTTTTTAATTCACCTGCATGTTTTGTCTTTGATTGTTTCATACTCATTCGATCACTCCTCTCCTTGTGAACAAACCGACTCTGCAAGTTCTGTCTTTTCTTAGCTAAACACTGCCCTTGACTTTATCATTCTTCCTGTGTGAGTCAGACGCTCTCTGGCTGAAAGAAGCCTGATAAACTCGGTTTATCAGTGATAAGTTAAACGAGAGCACCTCCCATGACCTCATGAGTAATTGGTTTAACTGTAAATCCCAAACGGTGGCAAGCTCATCAGTTACGACATTCCTCACATTCACTGAGAGAAAGACAGAAGTGGGGAGTGTGAATGGTAACACACCACGGCTGGTACAGCACCGCCGGCAGTCAGGTGGGACTGGAACTCACTCACTGGAAAAGGAGGCACTGAGAGCTTTATTTAATTGTAGTGACAAGCAGGAATTAGAAAACCACCAAAGCTTCTCACTGGTTTATAAATCACTTTTATATCATGTGTGTCTAAATATTCTCACTGAAACTGCCAGTGTGGGGATTGTATGCGTGTGAACGGGAGAGTTCTGATGTGTCAGTCTATGCCAGAAATACATTTCAATCACTGACTTATTGATTGGTGTCTATCAATTTCCCATACATTTTTGCAGGCTGTGGCAGTATTTTACCTGTTAATATTATCTTGAGGAGACAGGCAAACACGTCAGCCATAATCATTTCATATAAATCATTTTACCCCCTTACAGTAATGAACTCCACTGGCTGTGTTCCAGACAGGGAGACCACAGACTCTGCAGTCATGTTCACTCGCAGAGTATTATGGTAGTATGGAAACCAAGTGGTCCATATTATGGTAATATGGAAAATCAGTTATAGCTTACATGCCACCTTCCAACCATTGTGTTCATGTCAGGACTTGTTTTTCTGCACCTCCCATATAGAGGACACACCTGGTGTCACTCGTGCAAAAATGTAAGCACATGAGGTGACCTGTAAAATGCTTTGGATTGAAGATACAAGGCGCTGCAGACAGCAGGGGAACAGCCCTCTGCAGGGCTCCTGTCGGCCTCAACATGTAATTCCATAATGACAGCTTTGCCCTGTTTAACAGCCAAATATTCATGTATATATGCAGTATTTCACAACAGAACAGGACTTCAAAATAATTGCTGGTTTCCTGCCAACGTGGCTGAGAAAGTAGAAAAGCTACATTTAAAATGTGTTTGTGGTACAAGTGTGCATGTGGCTGCATGTCAGGAAGGAGGTCTGTTCCCAAATCTTAGAGACAATTAAAATTCCTTTAATGCTAACTGTGTACTTCTTGTTGTTGTATAACTTCAGTTCTGTAACTGCTGACTGGCTGGATGAAGCCATAGTTTTACTCTTAACAAATCTGAAAGAAACAGCGAGACTTCGTTTGGCACATACAGTACAGTCAGCCTGCGAAAACTAATCACATGCAGGAACATGACGTTTAAGCACATGCTCGCACATAAAAGTGGCAACAGAAAATGACACACTGCTTATTTTTCATCTAATGATCATGAGGATACAATGAAGTAACCACATATGACTTTAATAAGCACATAAACAGACCCAAGGTATATATGTGTTTTTGGCAGATTCCCTACAGAGTTCTTCAAAACCTTGAAGTTTCCATATCAGCAGGGGCCACAAAGCCCGACCATTAGGTTCATGCATAATTTATCACTGTGTAAAAGGACCCAATTATAATATGTGTGTCTTCCACCAGACTGGGGCTGCAGGACTCACATTAAGCTGCAAGTTTTCACCAAAAGGCTACAGACGCCTCTGAAACAAATACACAGGGGGATCAGAGATGGCAAAGTCAACAGTGCCACAGTGTGTAGGAATTTATAATCTGCCAATTACACTCCATGCATACATTTAGCTCCCTGGCTGTTTAATACATGAGTGTCCGGAGGGAATTCTTACAATGTGAGAAAGTAGAGAAACAGAGCTGTGTGTGGAGGAGAGCGAAATGGAGAGTAGTGGCTCAGCTTTGTGATCCACGGGGGGTTAACAGCAGGGAGCTGGGGGGATGTTGTTGTGGGGAGGCGCCGGAGCAAAAAGCAGCTCCCTCTTATGCTTTGCCACGTCTCAGTGCTCTTGTGAGCACATTGAGAGCTGACGTACCAGAGTCAAATTCCTCGTGTGTCCGACACACCTGGACAATAAGCAGATTCTGATTCTGATTCTGATTCTGATTTTGATTCTGATTCTGATTTTGATTCTGATTCTGATTGTCCTCTAAAAATGTTGTTTGTGATCATCTGACTGGCTAATTTATGTTGAATCAGCCTGTGAGTAAACTGCAGCCACATGGGGATCATCAAATAGCAAATGTTTTTGTCCGACACTTCAAGGTGCTTCAGTTAGTCATGATTTGATGGCTGCTTCCCATATTTCCCTCCTGTACAGAGCCTTTCGCTGTCCTGTAGCTTATTTGTTTTGGTTTAGGGCTCACAGCTTTACTGTTTTGGTTCACACTCAGGGCTCCATCTCAGCAGCCCAGCAACAGGTAAGTGCAGCCTACACTGCCTGCCCAGCACCGAGCTGCAAAATTAGCAGCTGGTTGGTGAACACAGAGAAGCATTTAGTTGCAGAAGAACCCGATTTGTCTCTGAAGAGCTGATCAAATCAAATCAAATTTTATTTGTATAGCACCAAATCACAACAAAAGTCATCTCAGGACACTTTACAAAGTAAGGTCTAGACCTTACTGTTATCAATATTATTACATAGAGAAAACCCAACAAATCCCCCTTGAGCAAGCACTTGGCGACAGTGGGGAGGAAAACCTCCCTTTAACGGAAGAAACCTCCGACAGACCCCGGCTCTTGGTGGGCGGCCTTCTGCCTCGACCGGTTGGGGTGAGTGGATAGAGGAGAGACAAAAGAAGAAAAGCAACAAGACACAACAGTCAAACACTGATCAGGTCGATGTGGCTGGTGACTGCTTGTCAGAGACATAGAGCTCCAGGGCCAGGGAAACCTGCAGAAAGGTACAGGGAGAGAGAGAGGACACACTACAGGAGAGAGGAGACACAAAGTTAGTGATGTGTAATGGTGGCATATAGAAGCATAGGGAGAGAGAGGAGAGGAGAGGAGAGGAGGAGGGGAGGGGAAAGAAACTCAGAGCATCATGGGGCCCCCCAGTAGCCTAGGCCTATAGCAGCATAACTAAGGGAGGGCTCAGGGTCACCTGATCCAGCCCTAACTATAAGCTTTATCAAAAAGGAACGTCTTAAGTCTAATCTTAAAGGTAGAGAGGGTGTCCGCCTCCCGAACTGAGACTGGGAGTTGGTTCCATAGGAAAGGAGCTTGATAGCTAAAGGTTCTGCCTCCCATTCTGCTTCTGTGGACTCTAGGAACCACAAGTAGACCTGCACTCTGAGAGCAAAGTGCTCTGTTAGGATGATAAGGCTCTACGAGGTCTTTAAGCTCAACAGCACTGTGGCTCTTTGTCAGCCTGGCTACAGTGCTGAAAAGAAACCTGGGGTTGTTCTTATCGTCCTCATATGTGATGAATAAAATGCGGTTCTGGCACTATGAAGGGCTGTGTTGTTTGTGATCATCTGACTGGTCATCTATCCAGTGACACTGACAGTGCTAGTGAAATCCAATGAATGCTGTTAGCAGCAACAAGGGGGCACCAGTATAATTATTATTGCTATTGTTTTTATGCAGTATTTAACTATTTTGTGATTCAAGTAAATTCAATTTTGTTTCTATAGCGTCAAATCACAACAGTAGTAAGGTCTAGACCTTACTATTATTAATATTATAGAGGAAAAACCCAACAAATCCCCCTTGAGCAGGACTTGGCGACAGTGGGGAGGAAAATCTCCCTTTGATGAATGAAACCTAAGACAGAACCTGACTCTTGGTGGGCGACCTTCTGTCTCGACTGGTTGGCTGATATGGCTGTTTCACTTAAGGACAGAAGTGATGATAGTAGCATTAAGACGAGCAATAGAAAGAGGAGCGGCAGCATATTGATGTTATTAGTAGCATGTAGCAGCAGTAACAATAGTGGTAGGCAACTAGTAGTTCTTCCATATTGGCAGAAAAAATAGTAGTATAAGTAAGAGAAGTAGGAAAAATAGATCTTATGTATGGTACGCTATGTGCTTCAGTTGTATTATGTTACAGGACTGGCTTAAACTGACATGTTGTTATTTGCTGCCCTCTGCTGTTTGACCAGCAGTCGTCATGATTTGCTGCACTTTCTGAAAGCAGCAGATTTCTACTGTATATAAACAGTACAGTATGTTATTACTGTATCACGATACTGGGTGATTAACAGACACACACACAGCTGTTCCTACCTCACCCACACACCCATTCATCTCCATCACCAGCAGCTGGCTGGTGATTTGATTCAGACAAGATACCATGGTGTTAATGAGCACACCACATGCATGTGCAGGCGCACACAGGGTTATATTTGCACGGATACTGTACATGTAGGTGTTCATATTTGCATTGAACTGCAGAGAAAATTAAACTGACTCTCCAGATACATTACTGTCATTTTCATACATTTACTCTATATTAAATCTATTGCTCTATATTATCTACTCTATATTAAATCGTTGTATCAGTGTTCCTTATTTAAAATGGAAAATATGTACAAATTGCCCAAATATTCACCAAATGAAGAGACATGGATTCAATTCCACAAGAAACATGAACACACAAAAGCACAGCCAGTGTGTTCTGTATAAAACTGAAGCATGACACAAGCTAAAAAAACAGTAACAATCAAGTCTGCTAGTAATTAGCATTAGACAACAGTCGTCCTAAAATCATGATAAATTCCCATAACAAACCATAGAGTATAGTATATAATGTCAGTAACAATCTATTAAAGTCAGATTTTAATATTGTACTTGAATATAATGGCATCCATAAAAGCAAAATGTTGTATTTTACTTTATTATTTGGACACTTAGAAATCATACAACCCTATAGAAATGTTTCCTCACACCAAACCCTGAAGAGGGTGCCATTGTAGCTCTGATGAGCACACACAACTCATCACCATCTGTCGCATCTCCGCTTTGATTCACCTTCTGCCAAAGTTTATTTAGTCTAGATCTTCATTTCTTTCAGTCATATCACTTGAGATATCAGCTGTTTTATCTAAGGAGCATGGGCAAGACTTGGGTCAAACCACAGCTGCAGGCAACTGTTGGTTTTATATAAAGTTTTACGCTGTCATGTGGAAAAACACCTTCTTCATGGTGGCTAATAGACCAGTTTGCTGTAAATACATTTATATATTTCAGTGACTGTCCTTCGCCAACACGTCTATCGTGCTGTTTGTTCCTAACAAATGTTCAGCTGCAGGCCAAAACGTCAAAAAGTAGACTGACTTTCAAAAGTTGTGAAATTTAACGAGAGGGTAAAGCCGCACTAATCAATATTTTTGTACAAACAATATATCAAATAATAGACAAAATGATGAACCCAAAGATAATTTTCATCCTATTCTGCAGTTTCTCTCAGTTCCACAAAGCTACATTATCTTTCAGTTCATTGTTTAATTTTTTTCAGCACTACTCTTCTGCTTCAGCCTCCCATCAACCTCAGTTTTAGCAGCAGCTGTTTTCACACACACACAAAAGCTCTGACAAAACACCACCTTTCTGGCATCAAACAGCAGACAGATGAACATTAGTGACTCGCTAGTGAATACAGTCAGGACTTGTTGGAGACAGAGTTAAGAGCAGAGTGAATGTTGGACTTACATTTATCAGCTGGACAACAAAGAAGACATGAAGTTTAAAAAATCTTTTAGCTTTTGTTGTAATATAGCAATGCACCAACACCAAATCTAATGACACTGGAGCATATAGAATGCACAGGTAAAATGGATGTGCGTCAAGTATTTGAGAAAATTAAAACAAACACAAGCATCCTCATTTATCATAAAAGAAATTGTCGATATTAATGTTTGATATTAACTGGTTGAACAAGGATTCGTTTAACTTTCACCTAAATGTGGAAATCAGTGTTTGGTTTATGGTTGATGCATCACAGGAGCTACTGTCTATAACAATATACTCTACACATCAGTGGAATCGTGTGACTTTGGTGTATGATGACCGTATGTTCTTAGGAGCAATAAAACAAGTCAAACCCTCCTGAAAACCAAAAAATATGAATTCACCTTTACTATTGAATTTATTTCACAACTTTACTTTCTCACCATGATTAATTAAAAGGCTTCACTCACACCCTTTTTAACTAGCTTGCCTATACGCTCCCTGTGATCACACAGCCGCTTCACTGCCTCCTACGTTCGCGTTTCATCGTTGTTTCCTCAGCATGCACAGTAACTACACATGAGCAAACGCTGCTTGGTCTGCAGTTAGATGCCAGTCAGTGATTAATTAGTATCCAGTTCATAAACCCCCTGAATTAGCAGCAGAGCACTCGGGCTAATGAGCTGACTGTGAACCTGGAGGTTACAGTGACCAGCACAACTCATCTGTCAAGACCTGAGGACTAGTGGAGTCACACAGGCCTCAGATCAGCTGGGGTGTACAGCCTGAGAGAAAGGTGAGAGTGATGTCAGCAGCTACTGACTGAACTATCTCGCCTTTACTGGTAATTGTGTAGATGTATTAAACACCGGACGAGATGTATGACAGCATGTACAACAGCTAATTAACTCATATGAAAGTTGCTTTAATGGCGTAAGTACAACACAAAAAGGAAATACGCCTTTATACGCCTATATAATAAATTAATAAGATTATTTGAGCTATATTAAAATTTTACATGACTCTCGTGAGGTTGAGGGCATACAGTAATAGAGATGTTGTTAAGGCCCAGTATGATGATGGGTGGCTCATAGAACATCTGTGGACTGACAGCTGTTTGATACTGTGTGGCTAATATCTACTCCTTTTATTGCTTGTATGCCCTTTAATCATTTGTCTCTTCTCAGTCAGAGCTGCTACAATTTATCATGTCACCACTTGAACCAGGTTCATGATCATTTTGTCCAGTCGGTGATGAACACAATAATGCATCAGTAACTATAATCAAATAATATGATATGCATTAATATGAAATGTGCCATTCTGCACTGTGGGTACTTTGACTTTTAGTACTTTATTTTGGTGCTAATACTTTTACTTAAGTAATATTTTGAATGTGGGGCTTGTAAAGAATATTTGTACACTGTGGTATTGCTACTGTTACTTGAGTAAAGGATCTAAGTACTTCCTCTGGTTGCCAACAAATCATTACGCATTAGCCTAATGCTTTATTTTATGAACAAGCTTAAAGAGATTTTATTTAACATGTATGACTGGCCTCACTTTTAGCTACATGTTCACACTCACTACCCAGCAGAGACTTGGTGAATTAGCATCAGTGTTCCTCATTTGCTTCACTGGGCCCCACCTGCAAAACAGAAAACAGACTTCACTGTGTACACAGCAGGTGAAAGAAAGATGTCACCACAAGGTTTATTTTGTAGCTGTTCTGGAGCTTTTATCATACAACATGTTCTTCATCACCACCCATTTTTTCCTCAGCACTTTAGGGACTTGTCATCCATGTTTATAAAAAAGAGTACTGAGATTGTTTCTCACCTTTGTCCAGTTTCATGAGTGAACTTCACCTATGAACCCAACATGGATGAGAACGTAAAATTTGAATTCCTGAAAAATTGGGGGGAAACTAAAAGCAATACAATGTTTTTTTGTTATTCAGCTGTCAGCTCCTTCAGATTTAACATGTAGAAACGTTAAGCAGGACACTGCAGTTTAACCAGCAGGCACACCTAGTGGCCGTCCAGCAGTAGGTCAGCCTGGGTGGCTGCACACAGCTCTCCAGAGGTCCAGACCTCAAAAGTGTGGTTATGCGTAGCCCAACCCCAAAAATGAAATGTGTGTGTACCTGTGGCTAATGTTTTCCACATAAGCCAAACAAAGAACAAAAAAAAACAACTTAAGAATGACTTGGAGTAAACAAACAAACCCTAAATGTCCCAGTTACTGAGCTTTAATGTGCTTTTAAAATTCTAATCCCTCACACAGCTCTTCTCTGAAAAACGTAATTACATCACTGTAACGTGTTAAAGGTGTTAATAGGTAACACTGCATTAGTGAACATCACTGTCAGTGGTTCATATTAAATTAATGCCATTTAACTGTGTTGAATGCTGGTTTTCAAATATGTTAAATAGGCGATTGTTTCCAAGATAAACACTGACTGGATACACAAGCTTTACTGTCACTGGTTCATTAAGAAACACCACCTAGAAAGCAAGTGTTTTTTATATTCTCAGGCCACAGTGTGAAGAATACAGCCCTCCCATAATGCACCACACAGGACTGCAACAACAGGCCTCTCCACTCTGATTGCGGTCTGACCCACTTGGCCCGTGTCGGACACATGGTCTGGTTCAGTGCTGCCAGCTGCTGTTGCCATGGGTGATGATGAAGATGTTGGCATGGGCATCGACTCAGGTGCCATCTCCAAGGAAACCAGCAGGGCTGTGACAATCTGATCATCGCTGTGGTGAGTGACACCTGACTGCACCCCCAACCTGGAGCGGCTAACGCCGTCAGCTGTTCTCAGCAGGCCTGAATGACAGAGACACTGACATTTTGTATGACCTGATGAAGAGCGCTCTGACTGATTTAAATGATAAATAATCAATTTTTAAAATAAAATTTAAAAAGGCTAATAAGTGTGTGTGTGGGTGTGTGTGTTTTTACCATAAACGGAAGATGTGTCAAAGTTTTTCCAGGTCAGAATAGAAATGTATTCGCAGTTTCACTCTCGGGTAACTCAATCAAGTTAATTAGACTGCAATCAAGGCTTTATCATTATTTAACATTTTGCCTCTTTGATGTTGATGTGTTGGATTCATTGCTCTGAGCGCGCACACAGACACACACACACACACACA
>NW_018128046.1:468138-473313 GCF_001952655.1 Monopterus albus
CGCGCACACACACACACACACACACACACACACACACACACACACACACACACACACACACACACACACACCTTTTAGTATTTGCTTGACATAACTGATGTAAACATAATAAACTTTTTATCTGTTAATATTTTTTGCTGACTGATTTCATAATGTGAGTAAAGGTTAAAAATGCTTTAAGAGGTGTTGTCGAAAAGCCTAAAATTATTAAAATGTGAAATGACTGCAGATTTCAAAATGTCAAAAGTTCAGTGTGTGGCCAACTCACCTCCAGCACTCATTGGTAAATCTTGGTTTCTCATTGGCCTGTGTGATAACCGCTGATTTTAATTGGATGAGGCTTTCATCAAGGGCTCTCTCATTGGTCTGCAGGCCAGTCTGCGCTCCTCTCCTTCTGGTCACCTTACTTCCTGTGCCCCAGGACACTGTTGGGCGCTGCCAGGTCCGAGCCACTTTTCCAAAGGTTGCCAGGCTGCGCTGCTGTCACACGTAACAGCAGAGCGAGGGAGAAAATGATTCAAAGCTCCCTCCTTAAAAACTGTAATGCTATATTTATAAGCCAGTATTTATAAACACATTTGCATATATCAAGATGAAAAGGTTGTTTGAATTGGGGGCAATTTGCATTTGGTGAAACATATGGCAGAGCCACGGAAGCCACGGGCCATGCCTTCATTACCCGATCTTCGTTTCATCAGCTCCTTGCTCTCCTGCTGAGCCTCCCCACGGCGGAGCCTTCTGTCCCCGAGGTTTCAGTGACAGGGGACAATATGTCCCCAAGGTGAGGAGCAGGGGGAAAGCCGCACACACACCACTCCTCCAATGATTATTTAATCAGACTCTTCACTTTGGATCTGAAAGAGGAGAGAGGTACAAAGTGGCGCTTATTACCCATTTGTTCAACGCAGGGAAAAGAGAGAGAGCGCAAAGTGAGCGCTTGAAATGGCAGATCATTCTGAAGAGAAAGGTCCAGAAGAGAGGAGAAACGAGAGGGAAGAAGGAGGTGGGGAGAGGAGACTGGACACAAAAGGGAAGAGGAAAGAAAAGAAAAGAGGAGGAGAGATCTGAGGACAAACAATAAAAAGGGGCCAGACCGCAGAACAAATGACTGAGTTAATGATAAGTCCTGTCATGGAAAAGGGAAACGCAACAGGATTAAACAAAACAAAAAACAACAACCAGAAAACAAACAACAACAAAAACTTTTGGCATCACAGTGGAAGGATATTCTAACATCCATTTTAAGACTTTCATTTCTTGACTCGGATTAAAAATGTGCTGTGTAAATATCCCAGATGTTAATCACAGCCTACAAATGTGCAAAGTGCATTTGTTAGATTGCTGTACAAGTTTGAGGATTTGATACTTTTGCATATTTGCACTTTTAAAACTCTACTACATTTATTTGACTTATAGATAAGATACAAATATGACATATAGAACATTGTCAGCTTGAAAATACTCTACCCAGCAGTATAAAAGGTAATAAAAATAATCAACAAAGTATAAAACAACAAAACTATCAAATTAAAATGCTGCTTGCACACTAACAAAACTAATAGAACTACAATAAATACTGTAATAATAAATCACTTTGAAAGGAAACATTCTGCACATTGGGTACATTTTCATTTGGCACTAGTATATTTTTCAGTACTTAGTGTACTGTATGTACTTTTACTTGACTGTTTTTGATTGAGTTATATATTGTGTTAAAATAGGATCTGAATGCTTCTACTGTTAATTAAAAATGACATTAACAACAACCACTACACATGATACAAACCAAATGAAGCAACAAAAGAGCAGAGAGGAGACTGTGTGCTGTGGTTTTGGGTGGACGTCCTGCAGGTGAGGGCTCAGCCCGGCTCTGTCTGTCTGGCTGCAGCTTGGCGTGCCACTCACACCAGTGCCACTTTGCATGTGCAAAAAAGCCCTGCAGTACTGCCCTCCCCCCGCATGTCAGTGTGTGTGGTCGACCTGCAATTTGTTTAAGTGCTCATCCACAGCCACGGTCTGCCTCTCACAGCAGATATGCTGTTTTCACATGTAGTATCTGCTTTTTCCAGGCTCTCGGGTTGTTTCCAGGAGATCGTTGAGCAGGGAGGGGTCAGAACATGGCACACAGGTCACAGTTGTGTGTCACGGTTTCTGCCCTCAGTGTTTGTCTTTCTGTTTCCATATAGTCTAATTCCATTTGAATAGAGCTGAATTTAGAGCCACGTGGCTGTTTGTGAAGGTCATTCAGGGTATTTCATGGCCTGTCCACAAACATACACCTGAGAGCCTAATGTAGGAAAGACTTGTTTTCTGGCCACCTGTTTTCCTTCATTCCATGTCCTAAATTTGACATAAATCATTCATTTAAAGGTTTTTGAGAGGGAGGTTGTTGAGTAATTAAATTAAAGTAGTTGTTTATGAAGATTTATTTTTTACCCTGCAGCTTTTACAGGTGTGTTTTTGACCCTGTGATGGTGAAATGTGGAGAAAATTAGAACAAACTGAAGGTTTGTAGTATATTTTTTTTTACACTGGCATGTTATTCTTTTAAATGATTCTGGCAGAGAATACATTGCAAATCACTGTGACATTTTACAAATGTGTTTTTGTCCATGGCAGAACAAAGTACTTCAGTGTTATGTATAAGATTTACTGTATTGCACCAAAAAAAAACTTTGACGTGGTGGTACTGTTTAGTAACTGTATTGTACTGTATCTGTATCAGTTGGATCAACTGATCTAAATACATTCACTTGAACTGATTTTAAACTGAATATTATTTAGTTAATAATGAAATAAAAGTGGGTCTGACAGTGGAAATTACAATTTTCTTATGTATTTTTGTTCATACTGTTTTGGAATGACAGAAGCTGTATGCTTCACCAACTTCTGTTTTATTTTTTAGCTAATCATTTCAGCTGTTTATCCATTACAATTAGGTAATTCAGCTGACATTGTGTTGCTTTTTTAGCTACAAGTAACTGTTTCACCTTCTTCTCTATTACTTTAGGAAACATTTTCAGTTTCTCTAATCATTTGCTTCTCTTCTTCATGGATTGAGATACAAAATGACGTGTTTAGGTGTTACAGCTGAGTATGTGGATATATTTCTTTAAACATATTGAACTTTATTTGATTAAATGTTACTATTCCACAGTCTTTCCATTGCAGTGCATTGGTACCATACCCTCTGGGTTACAAGCCTTCTTTACACAACAACAAAGTTCTACAATAAATTTGATTCTTTCAAAATAATCCTGGATAAAACATCTACTGTCTCCATTTTCATTTCATGGAAAAGCAAGGTTTTCACCTGATGACTGTTGATGCCAGTCGATGCAAAGGTCAATCGGCCACCTGGATTCAAACCGTAATCGAGCATCTCACTGAAGAAAGTTTTTCATTTAATCTCATCCAGGCCCTGACAAAAACCACTCCTCAGCTCTGTAAACAGCTGATTCAAAATACTGATTTAATTAATCACTCTTTGTGATAATGGTTTAATCTGGGCCAATAGCCTTTTTTACTATTTTTCTTGCCTCAGTGCAACCCCAATATTATTTCTGTCATTTAGCGGGAGCTAAAACACGGGCAAACAGAATGAGTGCGTCATTAACGCCACGCGTCAACGTGCGGCAACTGGGGGAAAAGCATCCAGTCGGTTAATAAGTAATGACTGCCCGAGATCACAGGAACCTTACTCTACAACAAAACAAGTTAAGCACAAGCTTTGATAATGACTGTTAATAATTCAATATATGTAATTATTGCTTTACAGGAAAGCACGATAGCGGCGGCTCACTGGAGGGATGGTGGTAGCAATTAAAAACGAGAGAGATCGGGGTCAGCAGATCAAGGGGAGGCAGAGTCGTGGTTCTTGTCCAGTCAACAGGCACAGACCTTACAGGTGTTGTTACATGAGAGACATGAATAGAAAAAAAGACTGTTGTAAATAAAGGACTAAATGGGTTTATTTGTGTTCTCTCCTGTTTTGTTTGAACATTTGGAACATCCTCACGTCTTGATGTTACAAAAACTATATTTATTGATTAATGGAAAACCCTCTTGATCTCTGTTGTGACATGCATATCTTTCTCTTACAGCACCTCTCACTGCTGTTTGTGTGTGGTTTCTGCAACCTACTTCCTCAGATTTGCTTTTTCATTGTCTCAGACCGTGATTCGCACAAGCCAAATGTCGAGGTTGCACATTTGCAACTCAAAACTAGCCAGATCTATGGTGAATGTAATCACTTTATTTGTCATACCCAGATTTGAATTTCACAATGAGTGCGTAGAAAGGAGGAGGAGGGAGGGAGAAAACTGGAGAGATGTCTGACTTCTCTCAAAATCAGTGTCTTTCAACAGCCCTCCGCTCCTCTTTGACGGGAAAGGGCATTCACATGCATTTGGTGGCCATTGTCAGAAGCAAAATGACTAATCATAACATCATTGATGTGTTAAAAAAACTACTACTGACGACAGAACCATTGACAACCTTTGCTCCCATCCAGAGAGAAAGAGTTAATTTGATCATGATGACACCAGTCTCCTTCAAGCCCCTTTTCAGGCCAGCAGCAGCTGGGGCTGGAAAAGCAAGAGATGGGATGAATCCTCTGCAGAGTGAGGAGGGTGGGGAGGTTTTGGAGGGGGGGCAACAAGAAGAGTCGTTATTACATCTCCATTTTGGGACTGAGAGGGGTTTCTGAATTGCCCTGAATTGCGATCCTGCATTCGTTCATTCCTATATAGGCCCTCGGAGCAGCAAATGGGCCTTGGGCCAGTGAGAGGCGCTGGAGCTGGAACAAGAATAAGATCACAATTACATTTAAAGCCCAGAGAGGGAAAAGAGAGGAGGAGAGACAGAAAGAAGGAGCCTATGAGCCCTAATTGCCAGATGGTGAATATTTTTGCTCCCTTTCAACGGTGCATTAATTGCAGGGCTGCCCGGGGGTTGAGACGTACTGATCAGTGTGGCAGAGGATCCTGACCCTGATTATCCCCCCTCAGACTCCCTCCCGCCTTTTGGGATTCAAGTTGGAAAGGAGGTGATGGTGATCAGGCACGGTGGAGGGTCTTCTGGGGGTAAGAGAAGGTAAAACTAGATAAGTGTGAGGGGGACTGTGACGAAGGGAGGAGAGGACAGGACAGACCACCCCCCCATGTCTGTCTCTCT
>NW_018128046.1:473457-493049 GCF_001952655.1 Monopterus albus
GTGCCATGCCAAAGGCCCCGCCACTTCAAGAGTACTTACATATGCTCCAAATTAGCAGGTCAGATAGGCGGACGCACGATGACAGGGCCGAGGCTGCCAGCACGACAAGGGGCCCACAGCTGTGAGCAATTCACTGGAAGAGTAGGGGCTCTTTCAGACCCCTGATTATGAAGGGCAGTGGTGCACGTGCTCATAGACACATACGCGTGTAAGTGCACGCACACTCGCACACCTTTTCACAGATATAGATACAGGGGTCACTGTGGTATTTTAAAAAGCATTTAAAATGCTTTACTGAGCACTGAGGATACGTAAGGTGACCTGAGGAATCCTTTATTAAAACCCACTAAATACAAAAAGAAACAATGAAAAACAAAAGAAATTGTACCAAACAAAATCATTACAAAATATTAGAGATATTTTGTGTCAATCAAAAAACAAAACAAAACAACAAAACAATCAATGAACATCTGCTTTTTACACCAAGATCAAAAACACAGTTTCATTATATACACAAAACAGAAGAGTAATAAAGAAACTTCAAATTTATAAAACTTTACTGTATTTATAATGTATGTTTATACACTTTTTTTGTACACATTGTTGTACAGTATTTATATTTGACAGTTCTATTTCATTGGCAAGATTTGTACTGAAAGAAACACTTTTATTATTATTCAACAGGGCAAATTAGTGAAATAAAAAAAGCTGTACTAACACTTTCAAACTTATTTTAATATCTTTTCCATGGTGAAAATCAACTTTAATCAAATAACTACAAATTTATTTATACACCAACAAGAGACCACGGTTTACAGTAACACTTTTGTTTGTTCCTTTATCATGAAGCAGTTCTAGTGAAATAAATTAAGGCAAGGATGTGGTTAAGTTTAGGGAAACACTAAAGAAGGTCAGACTGTCTTCAGCACCAAAACAGAATGTTCTAAATTATATTTAAAAAAAAAAAGTTGAAATACAAAATGATCAAATATACTAATTATCTATATAGAGAATCATAGCCCGTTTTTGTTGTTGACATGTCTTATGATCAGTGTTTTGGTTTTCTCTGGGAAACAATTTTATATATATATATCTCTCTCTCTCTCTCTCTCTCTCTCTCTCTCTCTCTCTCTTTCTCACACACACACACACACACACACACACACACACATCACAAACACGAGTCCCTACAAAGCTACAAGGTGAGTGTGTAAACAATCTGAATAACACTAACCATGCACACATACACACTTGTACTTCTATCTTTGTAAGGACATCCATTGACATATTGGATTCCTTAGCCCCTAACACCTAACTTTAAGCATCAGAGCTAAATGCCTAAATCTAACCTAAACCTAATTCTTACCTGAACCATAAAACAAAGTCTTAGCCGGCAAAAAAGTGTTTCAGAAAATGAGGACCAGCCAAAATATCCTGACTCTGTAGCAAAACATATTATTTTGGTCCTCACTATGTAGCAAGTATAAGAACACACATATACACACAGACTCTTTTCAGTCATTTCTAAAAACTCCTTATTTTGTGGCTGTGTAAGCACTTGCATACATTTTTTTCCTTAACTTAACCAAAAATAAAGATCTGCCAATCAGTAGACCCGTGTAGCCAGTAGTGTGACATTCTGTAAGACATCTTATAGTTAATGCAAAAGCATAAAAACAGTGTATACTTTACTCACTGGGGCAGTGACACAGATTTATTTTGACATTCTGCAAGTAATAATAAACAATGATGGCTGAAGTCTGTGTAGCTGCCTGAGTTTCAGGGAATCCTTCGTGCTGACACGTCTTACTGGGACATCACTCTTAATGTTATTAGTAACAACTGTGCTCTTCTTGCCAGCTCAAGTGAAGCTGCTGTGGAAAAGGCCAACTCTCAGCACAGCGATAGTAGCTTCTCTGTTGATATTCCAGCTTCGTACTTATGTTAGAACGTTTTTCCTTCCAACAGTAGGACTGGGGCCTTGTGACTGACACAATCAGTTAAGGATATTCTCGTTTGGCCATAGAGACTCCTTGATCACTGTCCTAAATTTGGGAGATGATGTAATAAAGGTACGAGCCCAGAACACTTTGCTGATTATGAATGTTAACACCCCAAACACATCATACTCAGTGTGCACAGTCCAGATATGTACACGCTGAACTGTAAATCGAAGAAAAAGGTTGCAAAGATGTTCCAACAAGCCAATATTTGTAGTGTAGTAATGTTTCTGTTTACTGAGGGTTTGGATGTGATGAGCAGAGGCCTCTTAAAACGATGCCAACACTTTACTTCAGTTATGTATCCAGTGAGACACGCCTGTCATATCCTAATCAACCCTTGAGAACAATCATCTAATGACTTGTCACTCAAGGTCTGCTGGGCAATTATGTTGCATTTGCATGGCAGTGAATGGTGTTTATGACAAATAATCCATGCCCTAATTGCTTATCTGTTTTCCTTAAGACGTGTACTGCTGATAGGATGTGATTAGCTGGAGGCTAAGTAAAGCGAAGTTGACACTGATCATACAGGTTAAGTTTAGCAGCAAAGGGCGGCCTTTGATGATTGTCTAAATGGCTGCTTTGGTGTTGCTACTCTAATTTTTGTGTGACTGAACATTAAGATAATTCCAACAACTGACTGGATATTCTTTCTGGATGGAAGTCACACCCAGTGTGGATTAATATCTTAATAACAACAGCAGACAGAGAAGAAAAAAACAACTGTGGCCTATTTTGCAGCTAAAGAATTTGCTAACCTAGCTAACAAAGCTAGTAATGTAGCTTACTTTGTTGCATTAGCCTGGCAAGCGAGATTACAATAAAGTTGCAATGATATTCACAGATTCTAAGTTAAAACTTGATTGCTTTGCTCAAAACTACATTATGAAATTCAGTACCATTAAATACTTAGCCGAGAGTTTTGGTGGTACTGTGGTATGATACTTTAGCGAAGCAAAATATTCTAATCTGCAAGTCAGCAACACAGTCCACACTACACTTCACTCTGAATTCATTTTATCTTATTTTTATAAGCTTATCAGGCACAAGGAACTGCTACCGATTAGAGGTCAACACCGGTTTGTTCATGGGTTGTTTTCTTTTGTAGACTGGCTACACTCACTGGTAAACTTTATTGTTATTTTACCTGAAAGAGGACTGACACCCAGATTTGTGGACAATGTAGCCAGACTCAAAGTAAAATCCAGAGTTCAGAAATGACAAATTTCTATTATCTCATAAATATGTAGATCACAAACTGAACTGTATGTCAAGTAATCCAGCATCCCTCACCTTTGTCTTGTTCAGTTACCACACCATTTGACTTAATCTGCAGACACCTGCAGGTTGTCAAATGTATTTTAGAATACATAAATCCCTTTTGACTGTAGTGACGCCTCTAATTTTGAATTTCAGGGTGTTATTGTTTCATGTTGTCCTGTGGCAGGCAGAAAGCCTGTGACTCAGCTGTTTGCATGCAACACTGGAGAATAATGGATGTGAAGGCACACGAAACACGCCCTTTAAAAATGCATGAGCACCCCCCAAAAACCTCCCTCTCCCTCCACAGAATAGAGCTATCACTGGTGCCTGTTATCTCCCTGAACCCCCAGGTAGAAAATGGTAATGATACCACTTAACATCGCTGCACATATGGAGGGAAAATGGAAATGCCAACAGCACCTCAACTATAAAGCAAATCAAATTGAAATATTAATCTGCTGATTAATATAACATTATGAGAGCCCATTCTCTTTGTTGTTAAACAACAAAGGGTTGCAAAATAAGCAACTGCCTAAGAGGTAAGGGGTTTAAAAGAGTCCCACAGAGGTGCTAAAGCCCTTTCAAACATCATTACTCTGCATAATGTATTCCCTTCCACAGTGCTGAGATTTGATATTGATGTTTACTCGTTTATTTTTTAATTAACGTTCGTTGTTAATGAATTCTTTGATGAGAGGCATTTTGTAAATCATTATCCTTGGAAGAGGAAAAAAGGGATCTATTGCTTTTGCCCGTTATACATGTGATAGAAAAAAAATGTTAGGTGTAAGGGGAAAAAGTTGCAGATGAAAAGTAGGGTCACTGTTTAAAGTTTGTTTTAGATGCGTGATCTCCCCTCCCCCCACCCCACCTCCCGTGTTGCTGTTTTTCTGATTGCATCTTCCATCTACAGGGATGACTGTATGGAGCCAACAGGGATTTGCACAGGAGCTCAGTATGTGAGAGAGCTGGTGTGGATACTTAGCTAATTACAGGAATATAACTCAAGGCTTTCGGAGACTCTCTCCAGTGGGGAGGAGCAGTGCAGTTTTATCCACGGAGCCCTTGGTGGAACTCTGTCCTTCCCCTCTTTAATATTGATCACTGGGGAGCTCTTGGAGGACACAAAGTAGGTTTTGAGGCTGGGAAAGTTTGTTTAATCAACACTTTACTCTTTCTCACAAGTGTCACAAACATCAACTACTTTTTCAGCATCACAGGCCATTCTGGGTGATCTGCCCTGGTTGTCTTTAGACCACTCACTCACTCACTCATTTTCTACCGCTTGGTCCCTGAACGGGGTCGGGGGGGGCCGGAGCCAATCCCGGCTGGCAATCGGGTGAAGGTGGGGTACACCCTGGATAGGTCGCCCATCCATCGCAGGGCTGTCTTTAGACCACCTGTAATTATTTTTCTTTCTGTCAGTAAATTCAGTAAAAAGACTAAAACAACACCACATGTGTAGCTAAAGCTCCATTGTTCTGTAAAAACTAATAAATACATCACAGACATTCCTTCATTGTCATGGACACACGAACTGTAGTTTATTTTGACGTAGTCCTGCGAACACTAGGATGCTGCAAGAAATAACCATAAAGAGCAAATTAATAGGACACTGAAAATAATCCCTCACAAATACTAGCCAATACTATTTTAGTAATGCTTGCAGAAAACTACAGTGCCCAACTGTTTTAGGAAGTTTAGGAAGCTTTAAAAAATGTTAGTACATTTTTGTTAGCCATTTTAGAACCAGTCATGCTGGGTACATTTTAAAGTGTTGAGTGACAGGCTAACATACTGGTGATTTGTTCTTTTCACAGGATTTGTTGACAGAAAAGTAAATGTAGAATCACCAGCCTCTCCCTCTCAGCCATCTCTTCATTGCTCAGAGGAAAGACTGAGAGTGTTGCAAAATGTTAGCATGGTATTTAAAGGGACCTTGTTGGGTTTTTGACCACTAGTGATGCTGTTGAGCAACATTTTAATGAGTAGGACCTGGTTTTGTATTTTATGCTTCTCTAGCATGTATATAAGCATGCAGGGGATACAATGGCCATTGCATAACAGTTGATGGCAGTACAAGTTCTCCAATCTAAACAACCATAGTGCGCCTACAGCAGCCTGCGATAAGACTCATAGGAGCACCTCCTGTAATAGCGCTCCTATGGCAGACGGTGTACCAGCTCATCACTGTCAAGGTGCTGTTTGGTGTTGATGAGGTAGTGTACAATGAGTTTTTATTGTTTTTCCACTGAAAACAGCTGCAAAAACGACATGAGAGTGGTGAAAGGGAGCAACAACAGAAAGGGTTTTAGTTCAGAAGCTAAAACGCACTGTAATCCTTTGTAAACTTGAGGGGAGCTGCAAGCTCAGGCGATTATGTTGGTTCATCCCTACAAGACCCTATCATGTTGTATTTCAGTAGATCAGTAGATTTTTTTATAAGAATATTGATTATAGCTGCTTCACTGGGAGAGAAAATTCATTCAGCACTATTGTTAGACCCTGAAGATACGTGCAGTACATTTTGGAAACACTGAATGTAAACATAACTGTTTGTTTACACAAAAACTCCACAGGGCATCTTTAAAGCAAAGAGAGGATTGAGGTCAGCAGGGAAATGCATCATTTAATGAAGACTTTCTGTTATCGACTAGAAGATGCAGGAATATGTTATCTGGGGACTGTGGGTTTGTGATACTGTAGGGCAGTCTCAGTGTGAGGTTTGGACCAGTTGGCCACAAATGAGTCTCAAGCCCCCAACCCATCTGGAGCCATCTTGAAGATGAAGCAAAAACCTGGAGCTTGTCCATCTCTTGGCAGTCTTGTTCTCTACGCATTAAAGGCTGATCATCTCTAATCCTAGCAAAGAATTAAATGCTTAATTGGATCAATTAGATGTCCCAAAAGGTCCCGATGACATGCAATAGGTGCATCAAATAATCATGAATCAAATCTGAATCAGTATTTGAAAGGACTGTGTGGTTGCTGTTTCCAGGTTGCCAAGAGTTATCTGCATCTCTATCACATGAGATTGAAACAATCCTAGACAAGTTTCAAATCTTACTTAATATCCATTTGCTCATATCACAATCTCATTTCAATATTGCAAGCACTTTTTCAAGCTTGCGTCACTTGACGACATCATGCAGTGCTTGTTTTTAAGACAGAAGAACTATTTTCATGACTTATGGCATTTGCAGTATCTCAAAGATCGCACTGCTGTTTTTCTTCCTTTAAGCCAGTTTTAAATGGAGCCAAACTGCACAGCTTTAAAGGCACATTCATCAAAAAGCGAGTGCGAGTGCACTGCAGATGCTGCCACTTTTTCTTAAAAAAAAAAAAAGATTGCAAGTAGAATTATGGCTTTTCATCAGCCGATAAATTTCACTTGTGATTAATTGCAACACTCACTTTTGGGATCACTTCTACACAAAAGAGCATTTCTGCTTTGTAAAATTCATATAAAAGAAATGCAAATCAATGGTGTTCTTGGCACCAAACATATGCTGCCACAATGCCAGCAAGCCTGCCCCTGACAACCCCAGCTGGGGGCTTGTAAGACTTGCTCTTGGCAAAAGACGTTTTTTCCACCCGCTTTGCAAATGATCACCAATTAATACGAACAGCATCCAATTCTAATTTTGCACCTGGAAAGATTGTGAATATCTTGTAAAGCTCTTCTAAGCTATGGATCCAAATTACTAGCTGTTTTTCACTCTTTTTGGGATCACAGCAGAAAAAAAAATGGCAAAAGTCCATAACCCATCAAGACCTTCATCAGTCAAAACCATGAAAATGATCATTTAGCTGGAAAGGTGTCGCACTTCAAATGATGAAAAGAAAATTTAGCTCAGGGGGTTTCAGATGCAAAAAGTGAGGGATTGTTTGTCCTGATGCAACATTAGTAAGATGCCACAAAAAGAAAACATGGACTTTTACCACTTCAAAAAAAATCTCAATTAAATTTTTTTGGATCCCCACAACTTCATGCGTTACAAAGACAAAAAAAACAAACACTTGTCTTCCCTGCAAAACTTTCAGAGGTGTCGGAGAGAGAAATTAGGCATGTGTTTATCACTTGGTAACACAGCAGCATCCATCCATGTGATGAATTCCACATATTTCCCAAAGAAATGAAAGTATAACAATTCAAAGGCGTTTCACATCACTAATTGCTCATCAGAGTTCCTAGCATCACTCTCTCTCTTTCTCTCCCCATCTCTCACTCTGAAATTGATACTCGCCATACGACTTATGATGGATAGGAAGCTTTAATGAGCTCTTACAAGCAATTAAGTAATCAGGCAACCCTGCTGCTCGGCGCTGGAGCTGGCAAGAGCAGTGACAAACGGAGGCCCATCAGAACTGTAATCAGCACAGGACACAGTCACCGCTGCTCACCACTCCCCAACCAAGGGCAGCAATGGGCCGAGCAGCAGGCTCCCATCTCATTGTTATTGTGTTTTGTCTGCAAATAGTTTCTGAACTTAGTGACTCAGAGACGTGATCCTGTTGGAGTATCCACATCCCCGAAAGTCACACAGTTGCCTTGTTAGCATAAGACTAAAACTTTACACGACACTAATGAGATAGTATCACGTACTTATGACAAGAACTTTTTTTTTTTTTTTAACACAGGTGGGTAATGTGCACTTCTCAGGTCTTAGTGACAAACAGGGCTTGAGTAGCATCCACATGGTTTTATACTAGAGGAGCGGTAATGAGCAACAAGTCACAGCTGTGGTGGCAGCACCCAGGTAATCCTCATCAGGCTCATTAAGAATCACTACACCTTTTTTTGGGGGGTGGGGGATAAAAAGAGAGAAGGAAAGGGAAAAATGAAAAATATATCAAGTGACTTAAATCCCATGCAAATATGCCATTTCGCAGTTTAAAGTGAATATTTTGACAAGGTTGTTTCCATTGTGCCTCAAACCTGCTGTAACGTGAGCTCTGATTTGTTTGTACAGTAGCACTTAGTTTCAGTTTTCTTCAAATTTAAATTTTTTTCTTGCTATAAACCATTGAGCCAGCAGCCAACTGTGAAGGAAGCTTTTGAATAGATTACAGAAGTGATTTTGTCCCAGAGGAAATAACACATTGAATACAATTCACAGAAACAGTTACAGCGCCTATCTCCTCATAAGACCTTATCAATTTGACATTTTTGACAAGTCAAAATCATTTCAGTCTCTGACATCTGGTGTTTATTACAATGAGTCGCTGATCTGTTTTTATTTGTATCTTTTCACCTGTATGGTGAGCTGCTGCATGGAGTTACAGTGAATTAAAGTGGACTGAAACCTCTGATTAGTTTGAGCTTCCTTGGGTTGTATATGGCAAACAATTCGAGTTGTGACAAGGAAAACGAAACATAACTGCAAAACTTGGTGTTCTCAGCTCCCTGCTCACCTGGGGCGTCTGAGCTGGTGAGCTCCACGTTCTCAGCTCCCCGTTCTCACCCACCAAAAGCATGTTGGGCGCCCCAGGGCGGCGTGACGCCTCTCACACATTCCCTTCTGAATAATTCTGCCCCGACCACACATCTCACATCTCCTGAGACAACGCATTTCACATTGAAAATCAAATATGTTGCTTATTAATAGGACAACTTTGGCGAACGCTACCTGGAGAAATGCCGGAGGGAGGAGCTAGGAGAGAGGGACGCCTACAGTGTGGTGCACTTTCCCTCTCTGTGGAAAGGAAAAAAACAGCTGAGGATGCAGATTTTTCATTGCTAAACTGGCACAGTTGATGTAGGTGCACGCAACACACACTACAGTATATGGGAATTAGAGAACCAGGGTGCATTATTCAGCCATGCACAAAAAGCACAAAGCTCTGTTTACTGTATGTATGGGAAGCGCGGAGATGATCACATGGACTCTCACTTGTACTTGACAGCAACACACATGCAATGTCAGTCAAAACAACGCCTGATGTTTGGGTGGCAGAGCTGTTATTAAAACAGCACCAGTTATTTTCATTAGCTACCATCTGGTTCATTAAAATCCTCCCTGTTCAAACATGGACTCTTGTGCTGTACAGTTAGTGTGTTTCATGAAAATAAGTGAAGAAGGCTGCTTTAAAACACAAGGCTGCTGACATCTGCATGTCTCTCTCAGGCTGAAGGGAGAGCGAGCTTCACCGTGCCGCTAACTTGGCGTCATTTCCTCAAATTCCGTACAGATTGCACCAGCTAATTATAATCTAATAACTGGCAGTCTGTCTGTTTCAATATTATTACAGGAAGAGTAGGTTAAATGAATAGCTCATCTGCCCCCTGTATCAGTCATGTTGTTTTAATGATCATAATTCTACCATTAAATCTTAATAATATGTCAAGATCATAAGGGAGACATGTCAATTTGGGGCTTCAATGAGAATTAAGCCAGAGATTGTTAAGTTGAGCCTGTGTTTTTTTTTTTTTTTTTTTTGTTCCTGGCACAGCAGCAGCAGACACAGAGCTGCCTCTGACTCAATCTGATATTCAAGAAATTAATTTATAATCCCTGATTGATGTGCTGATGTTGAACAGGAAGGAAGCTGAGGTAGATGTTTTCTACCTTTGGTATTCTCAAGAAGCAAATATGTCAATTTAGTTATGAGATAACTTAAACATTTTGTTTCATTCTTGACTATGGAAACAGCAGCTGACAAAACATTCTCAACCCAATGTCCAGTTAGCAGCTAGTCTGGAGCTTTCAGTCATACTCATGATCATCGTCATCAGTTTTCTCAGATGAAGTGAAAATGTATATATCCATATCCCACCTCCTCCATTTACTCTTTCAAGGACTTCTCATCCATGTGGGATTTAAAGTTAAGTATTAAAGACAACTACTGACCTTGAAAAGTGACAAAATCCTTTCTATTTACTGGCTGCTCTGTAAACACATCACTCGGTTTTCTTCAGCAGATGGAGTATGTCCAGTTGGCCTGGAAATGCAGATACTCACATTAGCTTTATTTTTTTAAAATAAACACTTTAAAGCTTGCAAGCTGAGTTCTAATGTTCATTGTGGAGCTTAGAGACAAAATCTCACCTCATGGACCTTTGAGTAGCTTCTTCTAATTTACAAACCCTTTTCTGTAGATAACAGAGTCTTTTAAACTAAATTTACAACAAACAAGATATTAGCTTTTTTATATAAATAACACAGCAAAGAAAAATTCAATCAGGATACCTTTAAAGTTATATATATTCTTTTACATAAAATCCAGCATCTGATGCTAGAGGATTGTTTCTTGGAAGACTCTTTGGATCCTCCGTTGGTGTCTCAATTAGAGCACATTAAACTTTGAAAGCCCTCCAAGGACCAGGTGTACAGGCACTTTTGGATGGACTTCTAGTCTCTAAAATAATTCACCGCTTTGAGGTATAAACCTCACTCTTCCCTCAAGGATTTTTTGTTTGTGAGGTAGAGACAGTCACTGCATACAGCTCCTAGCTAAGAATAGCTGCAGGAGAGGGGAGAAAAGCAGCAAAGTGAAGAAAGTGAGGCAACACGAAAGGCAGAGACAGAGAGGGGAGAAACAAAAGAGGAAGTGGGCGAAGGAGAAGAAAATAACTCAGGAGGGAGTGTGAATGAGACAATGGCTCTGTCAAACATCATCAGTGCAATCTGGCAGTGACTCTGTCTGGCTCGGGACTAAACACGACACTGGGATGATCAATCTGAATCAATCAAGTGTTTGAGGGGAGGGTTTGTGTGTTGACAGGGGTGGGTGGTATCAGTGTGGTGATGGGTTGTACCCTGTCCTGAGATCACTGCTCTGGTCAGAGGGAATGGAAATGTGTATATCAGTGTGTATAAATGAAGGATAGAATGCTGCTGAGTTAGTGAGAAAGCACTGTGTACAGTATGTGTGTGTGCAGGAGGAGGCAGATACAGTCAATGAATCTAATGAAGGACACACAGGAAGTTCACTGCCATATTGTTTCAGATGTATCTGCATCCAGCTAAGTATCCCTAAGAATCACATCCATATTGTATAATGATTTAAATCCAGTGCCAATGCAGAAAAAGTACATTCTTTATCTACTGAAGGCGGTGGCACATAGTGCGTCTGACTTTCACGCAGGAAACTGGAACTTGAATCTTTCTCTAACCTTAACCATGCAGTCCCTTACAGTTTATTTAGAGACTGTCCTTCTAGGATAAACAACAGTTTAAGCAAATGCCCAGAAACATTTGTTAAAATGTAGGTCACAAAGCCTAGCGGCTGTGGAGATTTGGATTCTTTTCCACTGGGAGCAAAGGAGGAAGCTTGGGTCAATTAAACATCAAATTTGAACTTGGTAGACTGTTGTTCATTTCCCGTTCCCACTCACATTTCAGTTTTATTCACTTAAATGGCAGCTGTTCTCTTTTTTAAGTGCTGCATATGTGGCCTTGTGTGACATGTTTGTGGAAATTAAAATATTTCCACTGACAAGCTGGAGACCAAATTCACACTGCACTGTTTGTTTTCACTTCTGGGTCATATCTCTGAGATCACAGATGTTGGCCAAAGCTGGGCAGCAATATATTCAATGGTTTTACTTCCTCGCTGTTTACAATTATCAAGTCACAAATGTAAATACCTTAGTGCCGCACTTATCTTCATGTTCTGTACTTACAGCTACTAATAACTCCTGAACTGAGACAATAAAGTGACTTTTTGTAATGAGTCAAACATAGATTTACAAAACCTACAGTGAACAGAGATCTATCTGTCCACCCTTGTTTGTCTTAGACCAACAGCTGCCCTGCAACCCACTGCTGAAGTGGACACCTTGAATAGAGCACTGGCAAAAAACAACAATGCCATTTCACATGCTCTAATGCCAGTTGATCAATAGTAATTATCTACCTGTGGACCTGGCTTGGGGAGCTCCTGAGGCCCCTGGGAGTTTCACTATAGACAGCTCACAATCCAGTCCCAGGTAACGCCATAGGACAGACCTTTTAATTGCTTCGTTCACTGTGAGTAATTGAGGGTTGGTGCGTGTTTGCCACGAGGAGTGTGACTTCACTTGGCCTCCGTCTAATTAATCCCATCACACAAGCCTTCTGCCTTTAATTTTCACTTTGCCACAGCATCGTGAGGTGCGAATATAACTGGAAATATAGGTTGGTAACTGTATACGGCGTGCTGAGCCAGATGCACTACAAACGCAGCCATATGGATAGAGAAAGAAGTGTTTCTGTGTGTTTATTCCTCAGAGCCGAGGAACATGCTGCCAGACATTCGATGCATCTTTTTAGCACAGCAACTGTCCCACTGCTCTGATTTGATCTCATCTCTTGCTAGGCCCCAAACCAGCTACATGGCACTGTATCAATATGGCTTCATTAGCATACTGATTAATCAACTGGTTAATTAGACAAATTTCCTATAGGCTGATTACACCTCCCGGACCCCTGGGTGTGAGGACATATAGAGTGCATCAGTAATTTAATTATTCTGGCTGTCAGATGAGGCAAGGTACTTTTTTTTTGTAAAGCACTGTTCAAACACATAGTTCAGAGGGCTCATGGTAAGGCATAAAATGCATCAAAACACTTTAATGTCTGCATAAATATATATACACACACTCATCATGCTGTGAGTCTGCTGGATAAACATGTATAGCAAATGCATTAAACAATGTTTCGATGGCTAAACGAAAACCTATGTTTAAGTTTTCCTATCCGATGACCTCTTGTGGCTGTAATGACTGTTGTCATGATCAGTAAGGATGAAGGTACACGAACATCCAGATGATCAAGATATATTGGTGCAAGTAATGTTTTGGGTGGGTCCGTGTTCATTTTGGTAATTTGTCGACAAGGAAACATGGTTAAAGCACTCGTGCAAGTAGCAAAAGGGCTGAACTTGATCTCCTCATTGAAGCAGGGGTGTGTTTTAGGCATAACATACACATCAGTAAGATTTTCCACTGAGGAAACACATCTGCTGGTGCGCGAGGTGAAGGTGCACGATTACTAATCAAAATAGTATTTATTATAAATACATAGGTAGATGTGCACAACACCCAATGAACACAGTCATCTTTTTATTTTTTAAGTTTGGCATGTCCTGTGCAGTGTGCCCCAGTGTATAACAAGCACAGTGCATGAGCACTGTGCATGCACTTAGACAGACGCACATCACAACACAGTTGAAGTGCCCATTAACTAGCAACAATGATTTGACTGTTTACCACAGACCTGGCTTTTGCTGGTTGGTGGCACAGTCGCTTTGTGCACCTTCATATTAGCAATGCGCCCAAAATTTACCTGGATAGACCCCATTTTCATCTGGACACACCTGCCAGCATGAAGTCTACAGCTGCTTGGTAAAATGTCATGAAAACACAAATTGTGTATGTAGGAAATTAGGAAACACAAATGTGCTACCCATGCCACACACCATGCGTTTGGTGCAAGATAAGGCCCCTAATGTTGCATGCACAATTTGCTGACTGCTTTTGCAGAAGAGGCCTGCGCTTGTTAAATTTGAGCATACCCACTAAAACAACATGGCAGGAACCCTATTATATGCTAGATCTCTGTCTTTATGACCCAACAGCAAACAGTACAAAAGCAGAGGGAGTTTTATAATCTACTTTGTGCTTTGGTTTGGTTTCATGCATCAACTGTGATGTGAAGGCCAGTGGATCCAGCAGCAGGGAGGGGATACTGGCCCATTACTGTGACTTTCTGTGCTCATTAGCCTGAAAATGCATGAAGGTATGGACATGACTTTAAGAAGCTCAGAATGGTTCTTTTCTCCAGGACCGGGTTCTTGCTAATTTTAACCAAGTAGTTTTAGTTGATTAAAGTTAACCAAACCAAAGCCCCAGCTTGTGACTCTCATGTATTACATACACATGAGTCACACAGATGATATTCCACTAACATTTGAAATTGACTTGCTGACTGTTTTAACCCTGTACCATCATTTCATACCACTCACCCAAATTTTAAGGTATTTCTCAAACCCACATAGACTTTAATGATCAGAATTTAAAATAATCTGGTCCAGTCCAGGCAGAATAGAATATTAATCAGTTTCTCACCTATGTTAAGTTTTCTCATAAACAAAGATGGCAACAGGAAATGACATCATCACTCTGGCTTTGTATGAAAGCAGCTCGACCTTCACAAAAAAAAAAGACAGATGGTGTCATTTCCTGTTGCCATGTCTATTTGACTAAAAAGAAAATGTTTTACCTGAGAAATTTAAAAAATTATATTTATTTCCTGGACTGGAACAAATTATTTTTGATTCTACATCATTAGAAGAGTCTGTGACAATTCAGAAAATACAGGGTTAAAACAGTCAGCAAGTCTCGGTTTCACATTATCTCTGACTCGAGTGTATGTAAAACATGAGAGTCACTAGCTGGGGCTAACCAAGACTTAGCTATATCCAGAAAGACATGTTAGCTCAGCAGCTTTGATTAAATAAACAGACTCAAAAAACTGTTGGTAATAGGGCCTGTAACTTTGAGTTTGGCTCAGTCATTTTTGTGGGTCAGGCTTTGTGAAACTGAAGGTTCCACACATGGACAGATGCAGCTCTTAAATTGAAAATGAGGCAGGTTTCATTTATGTTTTAGCAGACAGTTTCCCTGACACTCATTAAAAACCTAATCCCAGCTGCTTGAAACATTATTTTGGTGTGCTGCAAAAGAACCTGAAAATTTTCTTTCTTTTTCTTTAATTAAACTCTCAAGAATTCAGCAGCAGTTAAGGAGGCAGTATAAATGGCCAGTAAATATTAAATGACTGCAGTACTGGCCATTTGGCCCAGTGAACCCCATTTGAGGAAAAAAGGTGTGGATAAGCTTCCACAGGTTTTGTCCTGATCCATCCTGCTTATATTCAACATTAAACTTGAACTTCTCCCTGCGTTCTTGGCCTCTGCTTATCCTCTAACCCTGACTTGCAGCAGCAAGGCGGAGTGAGTGTTGCCATGAGGTACGACGGGTGCCGGCGCTAGCAGTGCCAGGTTCGGGTGGTCGTGCAACAGTATCTGCAGGCTGCCATCCTTCTGTTCGCAGAGCATCTGAAGAAAGCAAACTGCACTGTTGCTCACACTCCCCGAACCCGTTGTTGTCATTGGCCGGCAGCCACCACGAGTGAGCCAACTGAGTTAACAGACACTTCCGCTCAGCACATAAGGAACCATCTGTTTTAAAAGCTAGAAAGAAAACAATAAAGAGCCCTCTCCCTCTCTCTGTCCCGCTTGTGTTTCTTCTCTCCTCCACTTTCTGCTTCTACAGTAGGCAAAGCTCTGCTATTGTCCAACACCTCACACTTCCTTCTTTACAACCTACAGCTGGCTTTAAGAATTACTGCTGTGACTACAGTGAATCTCCATCGCCCTGTGCTGGCCTTTAACATTGTGCCAGAATGACAAACTAACCAATTTCTTATCTTTTTTTTCTGATAAACCACTAAATTGTATATTAGTTTTTTGCCTTGACTGCCAGCTTATACTGCACCATCAAATGTGGCATTGCAGCACTTATCATGCACAAAGCTGAACTGTAATTTACTGGACATTAGCAGGGTCAGAATCATATTGAAGCCTGATGTTTGTAACATCTTGAAAATCACGGTCGTGCACCCGCCTTGGCTGTGTCGAGCTCCTCAGACGTGCCAGCTTGTAGCTAAATAAGTATTGGCTGAGGGGCATTTGAAAAAACATATTGTCCTGGCTCAGCACACAGTTCCCCTGCCCTCTGCTGCCAAAAAAAGACGATGGGGGTGCAGAGCAGAATCTCTTTTCGCATGAGTGGTTTGGTAATGGTCAGCTCGCTGCCACGGCCTGCTCCTGCAGCCTTTGTGTCTGTGCTTACAGGTCTTCAGTGTTATGTATTTACTCAGCTCTTCATCGTGTGGCTTGCACAGGGGCTCCAGGAAGCATGGCATTTACACTATCACACTATGTCTTTGTTTCTCTTGTGGTGTATGAGAAGAAAGGTGTGCTTGTCTTGTGTGTTTTGCAGGTTTTCTGATAGCCAGAGATATCTTTGTCTGTCCTATTTTTGACATGTGTTTTGAGAGAGAGCCTCAAATAGGACTGTTTACCACAGCAGGGCTTCTTTTTCTGGCATTTCTGGTGTCTGTGAGCTTCTTCTTATGTTAGCAATTATTTCCTTATTTTAGTTTGTATGTGTTTGCTGTATATGTGATTTAATTTAAGTTCGTAGCAGTTTAGCTTTTCAGAATTAGGTCATGCAGAAAAATGATACTTAAACTGTATTCATATTTATGTTTAACTTCTTCCACTGATGACCCTCAAAATCAACTCTGCCAACTCGCAATTCCCCTTATCCCCAGCTTACTGTGTTCATTGTTAAATAGTCATAAAATGGGTGCACACATTTTATTTTCACTCCTTTTCCCCAGCTTCCTTCACATTAGTCATCACAGTTGAACTTGCACAGAAAAACACAATAACTTTAAGAAAAAATATTACTAAAACATTATTGCCTACATTAAATTGAACCAACGAAGAACTCATGAATTTCTCTCTTCATGAAATTAAGGTGTATCATAATAAGTGCATTATTTAGTAGATTTGACATGGCTGCCATATATGTGCAGAGGAAAAATTAATACGCCTGTGGAAACGAAAGCAAGAAGAAGACGAAGAAATCTACTGAAAATAATTATCAGAGCCTATTTCTAGTCCTCCTCTTAAAGGACTATTTAAAGGACATTAGGTATTATGAATGTGAGGAGGTCTAAATTTACCACTGTGATATCTATCTTCATCGAGCTACATCAGTATACTTTTCCAGGCTCTGCAGGCTCCTCACTTGCTATTTAAATCACATTGTATGACTCTGAAATTCAGGCTTACATTTTTTTCATTTGTGTTTCACACAGATCTTTTTTTCCCACCAAAATAATACTCCCCATATGGTTTACAGCAGCTGTGATCAGATTTACACACCTGAAGCTGTTACAGAAAAAAGATAAACTTGACACGAGTATTTCCTAAATGGGTGCGTGGCGCCTGTAAGTGACTTCAAGAAATGAATTATGTATACCCTAAAGAGAACCTATTTGGGAATTAAGGAGGATAAGTAGTATGCCATTTTATGCCTGTTAGGGGCCCTCTCGGAGCTACAGTGGCTGCATCAGGGAGAGCTAATGGGCCCTGGGAGGGGGGCAAGAGTGAAATGAAGGAGGGGGGCTGGGCCCTTTGCCACCCAAGGTCTCCGAGCCCTAGTGACAGATGGTTGGCCAGTTCGCTGGCTGGCTGCGTCTACAAGGTCTGTGGTGAGGCTGATCTGCGGCGTTGACAGCGGCGCAGAGATCAAACGACATTGAGGAAGGTGAAGAGATGGGTGGTGTGCCAGGGCCAGAGCTGGAGAGACGGGGTCAGGACTCCATGAATTTGGGAGCTTGGGAGGAAGTTGCCAATTCTAATATTTTTAGATCAAATTCATAGCTACTGTTCATTACCTGACAGAAAAAAGTACTGGCTTTTTTTTTTACCACAATTGTTTGAAAAAGCCTCTGAAACAGAACACAGAGCATCACAGGATAATGAAATTCTCCACCTAGACCCAGATTATAGTTGACTAAGTGTGTTTTTATAAAATGCCTGATACTGGACTCAGTGTCTCAGTGATGTGATGTTACTCCCTCTCTGACCACACTGTGGATCAGATCTGGAGGGAAATAAATACTTAGCTTTTTATTAAATATAAAAATAAATAGCTTTTTATTTTGCAAATACTTTGTGCTGTTTTTTGAGTAGGAGGTAATGTTATTTTACAACTGGCTGCACAAAAACATCATTTCATATTATATCCTTAAAAATGGAAACTAAGAAACATTTAGATCTAAAACATTGGTACTGTTGGAAGTAAAGTGCTTGAATCCTAATTAAGATCAGGAGCCATGGGACAAATCACAAGCTATAAATGTCAAATGAATTAAGTAAAAGTGTTACAGGTCCATTTTGATATAACAGTTTAGTCAGAAAGAAGCCCTGCATCACATCAACAGTGAACCATGTGAGCGGCCAATGTTCAGTTTTCATTAAAGCTAAGTAGCCGCACACTACGTTCCTACTTTGGGGCTGTTTATTAAGATGCCACCATTACGGCACACAGCTTTCATCTGGTTTCATCACACTCTGATGAAAAGTGTTTGCACAGTGTCATTATAAAGTCACAGAAATGAGAACTTGCAAAACATGTGGCCACTTCCCTTAAATGAAACAATTTTTGCCTTCGCCTGCACCTATACACTGAATGTAATGAAATTCAATTGCCTGAGGCAATTTTTTTTGTAGAGATGTGTGTCAGCAGACAGTTTGCACCTGGTGTTGAGTCACTTTAACAGGGAGGTTTTTGTTTAATCTCATTTGACTAATGAAGGAATTCAAAACGGCTTTACTGTCATGATTCGGTTCCGCTGCTTCCTGTCCAGCTTTTATTGTGACATTACTTCCTGTTTGTGTTTCACCTTAGTATCGGTCTTTTTGCGTTCTTCATCACTCACATTGGTTTCACCTGTTTCGTTATTGTTTGCACCTCTATTTAGGCAGCGTCCTCCCACCAGGACGCTGCCAGATTGTTCTAGACCCCAGCTCTGACTTTCAGCATTTTCTTCGGTTTTGGTATTTTGTGTTTCTGACCCGGACTGTTACCGTGGTATATTCGTTTCTGCTTTGCCCTCTTGTCTCAGACTGCCACAGTGTATGATATCGGACTTCCCTCTGGACTACGTATTTTGGATCACCTCTGTTGGATGTGTTTGCTGGCTCTGACTTCGGACTGTTAATAAGGACATGTGAGTTTTGTGTTTTCACCGTGTCTTGTATGGTTTTCTTTTGTTCAATGTTAGTTCTCTTAATAAAGAGACGGTTTTGTTTTACACTTCCTCGTCTGGCCATTTAATTGAGTTCACCTAACACTTTTCGGCCGTATTATGTGCGTCGTTTCTGACAGTACAATCTGGCCAAATTGAACTCAGCCAGCGAGGACGTCAGAGCCAGTCAATCACTAGCCCTGCCATACACACCCACTATCACACACATAACCACAGACCCCGCAGACACACCCGACGCTGTTGCGGAGCTGGGGCAGAAACTAAGCAAGCTCTGCCACCGGCTCTACAACCTCCACCTCATGGAGACCTACCTGAGCCCAGCAAAAGCCCAGGAAGTCTACCAACAGCTACAGGCCCAGATGATTTCTCCGCTCTCCCACCCCGCACAGAGCCCCTCTCCCTTCGAGGGAACCCGGTGGGCTATATGCCCTGGGGTTCCAGGGAAACGGCGGGCCAGGAGGAGACCGTCAACTGGGGCCGCTGTTCCTGTACC
>NW_018128046.1:493071-493299 GCF_001952655.1 Monopterus albus
CCCGCCCCGCCTGCGGCCACCGCCCGCCTCAGCCTGTTTCGGAGATGCAGTTTCCACAGGCCCTCCGGCCTGGGCACCGTGGTGTCCCTGGCAACACCCAGAACCCCTGGTGTGCCGACAGAAATGTCCCTGCCAGGGCCCGAGCCAGTTGGTGTGCCGACACCCCCTTGGTGCCTGTCTCTGTCCCTGTCCCTGTCCCTGTGTCTATTTCAGGTCCTGCACCTGCGT
>NW_018128046.1:493936-494750 GCF_001952655.1 Monopterus albus
CCGTTGAGGGGCTCGGCGAGGACACCTTGCCCCTGCTTCCTGCGTTTGAGGGGCTCGCCGAGGACGCCGCCCCTCTCCCCCTGGTGCCAGTGTTTGAGGGGGTCGGCGAGGACGCCGCCCCTCTCCCCCTGATGCCAGCGTTCTTTTGCCTGTTTGGTCCGGGTTCCCCTTGTCAGTGTTGTGGTCCCTGTGGTTGTCTTGTTTTTTGGGGTTTTGTTTTTCTTTCTTCATGCCCTCCTTCCTGGCCCCCTCCTCCCTCCCTGCTTGGTTCGGTTTTGTTTTGTTTGGCTGTCTGGGAGCCATCCTTGTTGGGGGGGGTACTGTCATGATTCGGTTCCACTGCTTCCTGTCCAGCTTTTATTTCGACATTACTTCGTGTTTTTGTTTCACCTTAGGTTCGGTCTTTTTACATTCTTCATCACTCACATTGGTTTCACCTTAGTTTCGGTCTTGTTTGCACCTCTATTTAGGCAGCGTATGGTTTTAGCAGTGATGTGCACAGACTTACAGTCACAGGGATTACAGCAGACTGCTATGAATGGTTCAGGCTGAATGTGTCTCATGCATCAAACACAAGGGCTGTGTGCAAGTACTATCAGGCTGTCAAGCAGTGTCCCTTGAGGCCACTTTTCTCTTGGTTCCACTTGTCTTGTGTCATATCACCTGTTTGTGGCAGTTCACGCCTGACCCTGTGCACATTTGAAAGTATCTGTATGTGGGGTTTTTTCATGTCTTTCATGTGAGCCTGTCACACAGTCACACATCATATCTGAACTTACATGTTTGCTCTCCCACTCACATTCTCTCTCTCTCA
>NW_018128046.1:494916-527837 GCF_001952655.1 Monopterus albus
CTTTCCAGCATTTTCTTCGGTATTGGTATTTTGTGTTTCTGACCCGGACTGTTACCTTGGTATATTCGTTTCTGCTTTGCCCTCTTGTCTCGGGCTGCCACAGTGTATGATATCGGACTTCCCTCTGGACTACGTATTTTGGATCACCTCTGTTGGATGTGTTTCCTGGCTCTGACCTCGAACTGTTAAGGACATGTGAGTTTTGTGTTTTCACCGTGTCTTGTATGGTTTTCTTTTGTTCAACGTTAGTTCTCTTAATAAAGAGACGGTTTTGTTTTACACTTCCTCGTCTGGCCATTTAATTGAGTTCACCTAACACTTTTCGGCCGCATTATGCACTTCGTTTCTGACATTTACATTAAGGGCCTGCGCCCTTGTACTAATGTTGCGTTCTCCTGTAATATTGTTTCTTCAATAACATTTTATGAAGAGTTGTGTGCAAATATGCAAAACCAGTATGATTAGACCCAATAAAATTCTACAAAGAGCAGCCTACCTAAGCTGTCTCTGTTGGAGTGTCTCTATTGCAGTTCAAGCACTACCAAATAACATCATCATCACGTATCATCATCACTTGTTTAATGTACTAATGTTTTGACAAGCCAAAGACATAAAGGTGTTTTTATGAGCGTCTGTGAAACTAAAGACTTGATAAATCTTCATTCAAAAGGAGCATGTCATCAGTGTCCCACCACCACTGCCCTGTGGGCACAGGAGAGCGGGTCTGTTATGCAATTAGCCCGTCTGACATTCCTAGTGATCGGATTAGATGATGCCCACAGTCTAGTCTGAAACAACTCCTAACCTGCAGCTCCGGAGAGCGTCTCTATATCCAATTTCACAGCTTTCTAAACCTGGATCACGGAGGCTATTTATTACTGTCACAGGCTTTTGTGTTTCATGTGCACCAGAACAGAAAGATGATCAGCAAGACAGTGAAAAGTGTAATGAGTGTGGAACCAGTGAGGTTTCCCGGAACTCCCTAAAAACACAGTAGCCTTAGTAAATTAGACCACTACAACACTTGTTTCAGCAGTAGGTAGCTTCTTTAAAACCTTTGATCCGCACACTGGAGTGACTACTGCCGAACACAACTATGACCCCGGTGCGTGTCCTACAGCACACTGCCGTGTGTTCTGTAACTGACAAAAAAGAAATGGAAAAACAAAATGGAAAATGTCTTGAGACTGGATTTGGGAATTGTAACTTTTAGAGAAAATGACATATTTTGGGAAGTTTTCCATTACAACTCAGAATTGTGTTCAGAAGTACTGTAAAATAGGGTTCACTAAGTGATTTTGGATGTAGGCTTAGTGTTGGTTGGCTGGCCAAAATAGAGCCTCACCAATAATAAAACCATTTAGACTGCCGTCCTAAACTGGACCAGCAGCTGTAATGGGGGTCTCCATTATAGAGGCTTTATAATTTCCCTCCTTTTTCCTCTTAGAGCCTCTGTTGTTCCTCTGAATTACCCCTGAATGATTTATGCTCACTGGTCTGGCCACTGATAGACCCTGGCAACACAGATAGAAACACACTTAGGGCTTTTTGGTGTGTAAACACACTGTATTAAAAGCCAACTTGTTTCAAACAGCCAAACACATTTGCTGCAACCGTGGGCCGCTCGGTGTCATTTCGCTCATCAAATACTGAAGTGTCACAGCCAATCAGCCAACTCCACGGGCAACACAAGCCATTTAACCTGAGCAAACACGGTGTGTCATGAAGCCTGAGGATGACTTAAGAGCCTGAGCAAACACTGGCAAGAGCCATCGGGCACGAATCAAGGCGGCCCGGCTGAGGACAAGTCACTCTCGTAATGGGTTTGTGATGACTCAAGATCTAGTGGCCATCTGTTTGCTACAGTGGGGGAGGACCACAATTCACAGTTTAGATATACAGAATTTTAGTTGGTAGTGCAGCAGAGGAGGGGAGCATCTGGCCGGTGGCACAGGATGTAAAGCATATGTCCATAAATGGACAATATGTTGATTGCTGAGGCCCTGACTCCCTGAACCAGAGCCAGATAACAGGATTAATATGGTGATTTTCTTAAAAAGGTGTAAGACGAGTAATCTCACAAGTGACCTTAAGACTCTTCATTGCAGTGTTGTCACCTCGTCGGCAGCTCACATGAGGCTCACCACATATTTAAAGCGCATAGGAGTTTGCATAGGATTTCAATGATGTGAGTTTGAATAAACCACTGTCATTTGTGTTCGGTCTGTAACCGTGAACTTCATTTGAACAGCAAAAGTCAAACCGCAGGCAGCCTCGGCAGCCAGAACTGGTTCTCCCCACACAGAGTCTCAGCCAGGACTTCACAAATAGTGAAGCCCCCCCCTACCAGAGTGCTTCTAGAAAATCTGACCTCTACAAAGAAGCAGTGCTGGATGATGGATTCAGATCCTTTACTTAAGTAAAAATACTATATTCCAAGTAAAAATCCTAACTTTTACTATAGTATTATCAGTGAAGTGTACTTAGAGCATACATTACTATATTACTATACTGACACATCCTCATGTAAGCTGCATATCTGCATTTGGTGGAGCTAATTTTACCTGTTAAACTGTTGAGATTTTAATTTAATGTGTAACTAACATCACATTTTACATGCTCATTTTTAAATTACAATTACAAGCCATGCCCTCGCAGAGACTCTTCAAACAGTTTTTAAAATTAGACGTGATTTTAAAAATGAGGGTACAATTTGTAAAGACTTCCTTGAGCAAACTACACTGAAAGAATTACACTAAAATTATCTTGTTTGTTACAATCTCCTATGCACTCAGTAGTTTTTCACAAGACACTTGGTAACATTGTGCTGAAAAAATTTAGAAATACATCAACTGGACTAGATTTCTAGGTCAAAGACGTTTCACCTCTCATCCAAGAGGCTTCATCAGTTCTGACTGACTAGTGTTGAGCCGGAGATATTTATCGGTCCGATACTGGGCTATAACGACTCAGTCGTTAAAGGACATTGTTGGCCCTCAAAGAACTGAAACACCACCGAGGAGGATAAATATCTCCGGCTCAACACCAGTCAGTCAGAACTGATGAAGCCTCTTGGATGAGAGGTGAAACATCTTCGACCTAGAAATCTAGTCCAGTTCATTTTTTCTAAGTTTTTTTCAGCTTACTATGACCTGGATGACTGAGAATCTGCACAGACATGTTGGTAACATTGTGTGCGCAACGTACAGGACAGGTTATAGATTATTGCCATTTTAAAGGGAAAACACAAATTAGAAGTGTGATTCATCATATTAAAAGTGTTGATGCTTGGGTTCTGTGTATGTCAGATTAGCTGGTGTTAAATATCCTCGGGGAAGCAATCAGGTGTTTAAAGTTAAGAGCGATTCCCTGCTCTACAGACAATCGATAAGAAAATCCAAGCCGGGGACTGTAATGGGGTCGGCTTGTAACCTGCTCTGACAAATTAAGGCAAGTCGTGTTTTTTTTTTCAATTACTTACACATCCGTTTTCATTTTTCCCATCAGTGGAACCAATTAAACAATGGTTCCTTAAATTAGTCATTGATTTTTAACAATAGTGACACTTCACAAAAGGAAATAATAACTTTAAGGGATTGTTAGTTGTTTTTTTCATTACTGTCAGCCTCATATGAGCACCAGAAACAAAAGGAAAGAAACAATTCACCTACATAAAAAAGTGGTGTCTTAAATTAGCCATTGATTTTTCCTCAGGTGTCACTTTGGTTAAATGCTTTGGAGCTTTCACTCCAACCTGGAAATTGACAAGAGTCCATAATCTATTACTCTTTATACACACACTTGCTTTGGTGTTTTTCCACTTCCGGTCTGGAAGTTTATGCCCTAAATCACATCTTTTCTGCCAGGAGAGAGGTAATGAACAACAAGTCTGAGTGTGGAAAGCACCACTAAGTTGTGTTGTCTATCAGATGCACACAACTGATAACACTGCCAAAAGAGGAAATGGCACAATTCACAACAGCAAAGCTTTCAGGTAATGATTGATTATGTAAAACATCTGAAAAATAGTGATAAATTTGTTTTTCAGAGCCATTTTATTACAGAATCTCTGCTATTGCCAGTTTCATCCCAGACATGTGGCCCTTGAGAACAAAGCTCAGACAGAACGGTTAATGCTGAGATTTTAACCAAGTAAAAAAAAAAAAAAAACATTAAACAGAATTTAAAATGAGAAATCCAGACTAGCAGGCTGGAGCTGTTGCGCTTTTCTTTTTTATCTGAAATCTAAAAAAAGTACACTTACAGTTTGAAGCGGCAACAAAAGGTGCATTTACCTGATTATACAATGGAACACTATTTTTGTTATAGCATGTTTTTTTCATTATAAAACTCTAAATATTTCTCATACCTTTTTGCCAAAAAGCAACCCTATTAATGGCAATGCAACATTTTTAAGCAAAATATTCCCCTGGAGCCAAACAAAGAGACAAAAATTAAGGGAATTTTTTGATTTTGTTGGATATTTTTTTAGCTGTTTATTGTTTATACCAATGAAATCACTTCTGTATTTTTCATATGGGGATGCACACATTGTCCTGATTGCTGTGTCCACTTTAACTGTACATACACGTTCATCTGTTACTCCTTGAAAAACACCTGAAGGACAAATGAGTGGCTTTAATGGTTTTCAGAATACAAAGGAAATGTCGGTTTACAGTGAACTGGTTATTTTACAGCGGCCTGTATCTTTAACAATTATCCTAAACCCACGGCGTTCACATGTGATGCAGAAAAAATTCATACATTTCTTCAGCACAGTTCGAGTGCATCTTCACTAACCCATGAGGCTTTTGGCCGTTGAGAGAACAAGCCACTGGAATTGATGTCATTACAGCAAAAACACCTACATGATGAGATCTACAGTCTGGCTGGCGGAGGGGCAGAAATCACTGACGGACGGGTGCTGTGCTCAAACCGCTGGCATGGCAGTTCTCACTGATGGTAGCTAAATGTCTCTTTTATTATCACATTACTTTTTCAAGTCTATAATCATGTCACTTCACCATAAAAGTATCAGTACGATAGTTCGCCAGTATTCACTTAAATGAGCATGAAAGTACATGATGGCTGTCTGAGGACAAACTAAGGGTCAGTCGAACAAAAGTGATCATCCTTCGATTTGCTGCATGTGTGTAGACGAGACTGTCTCTTTTCCTGGAAATCAAAGCCTATGATTGAGTCCTGGGGCGACTGTGAATTAGCCGTTGAGTTCTTTCTCACCAGGGCGCCACGTGCTCAAAATCATATAAATAAAAAAAAAAAAACAACAAAAAAAACCCCCAGAACGATTCCCACATTAATGTACAAACCATAAACAATGATAAAAAGGCGAACACATAGCCTAACCCCTGGCAGGTAACACCGCGCTGCTCCTGTCCATAAAGTGCACTCTCCATCCTGCAGTGTGGCTTGGACGTCAGAAAGACAAGAGGATGTGTGTGTGAGACACAGAGAGAGACACAGAGAGAGAGGGGAAGCTCCGCTGCATGTGTGTGTTCAGTCTTATTCCCGGAGCAATTGTGAATCAGAGAACATGACAGTCGGACTTAGGAGGAGGCGGGGAGGAAGGGCAGGGTGGAGGTGTGCGTTTTAGTGTGTGTGGTCGTGGGGCTGATGTTAATACACGTAACCCTCGCTGTAGGGGTGTGGCTGGCAGTAGGGCCCCTCCTGCACGTATGCCATGTTTTCGTCAAAGTGTGACAGCGGCACCGTGTCCTCCTCGTTGATCTGCCGCTCCATGTCCGTCTTCAGCACCGGCCGTTGATTGTCGGGAAATGCCATGGAGAACAAGGCCTCAGGGTCGCACACAAATTTGTACACGTATCTCTCCCCAGCCACCTGGAGGTGGAGGAAGGTGAGCACATATAGGAAGGGCAAATTTTGGTTAGGACAATTTCTAACTTTGAGGATGCACAGATTGTGAAGAGCAGACCGATGTAAGCTATAGCTAGATCATCATCTTAAAAAATGCATCTTTGTAAAATACTCTTAGTGGATACAGAGTTTTATAATGCAAATATGACAAGCTTCAGAATATTCTCTAGCAAATGCAACCTCTCATCTTAAACAGTGGGTTAAAACATTTGAAAACCCATTTTGCAAAATATGTACCACATAGTCAAATCTCTTGCATGTCTTAAGGCAGTCAGGTGCATGTCAGTCCATTCAGTGCCAAACGCCACCCTGGTGAAGACAAATTAACCAAAAACATTTGGTAGACCAAGTGCCGTCTACTGAAGAAGAGTTGTGTGATACGTTTAAGGCCTGTTGGACATTGGGCTGCACAAACAGTTCTTGGAAACAGATTTGTGGTTTACAACTTCCTTCTGTTGTTTAAGTTTGCCTGATTGTTGTAGCTCTTTAGCTCCACCACCTAAGGTTGAAATCAATCAGTGAGCTGTGTTCACAGCAGGAAGGTGACTAAATCAATCAGAAAAAATACTTAGTTGTAAGTACATTTTACACAATTCCCCCATTATGAAATCTATTCTACTGCTTATATTAATACGGTTTATTTTTATTTGTTATGCACATTAGTCTCTTAAAACATTGTTTTGTTGACATTTGCACTTAGCTTGTAGAGCTGCAGAGCACTTTCACTTGAAAGATGTTTGACTGATTGCTTGACTGCACATAAGAACAAGAGGAGCTGCTTACAGCTGGAGAAAAATGCAACAAATTATGAAGGGTGGTGAAACATCCTCAGGTATAACTAAAATTTTTGAAGAAACATTTTGATTAACATCCAGTGAAAGCATTGCATTACTTCCTGTTAGAATAAAACTATTTGATTTCTTTTAGCCAAAGTCTCCCCACCATCTTTAATCAGTCACTGGTACAACAGTGACATTTTAAAGTGCTCATGAACAAATCTCAATCTCCCATGATCTTCTCCACTTTTAAGACACCCCCCCTCCTTATATAAGCTACCATGGGGAGGAGTGTTAGCACATGCCCCATATGTGGAATGAATCAGGCTATTAAAGATCAATTTGGGGAAAGCTAAACAGATGTTTCTGGGTGTCTTTCAGTGGTGCATTTGTTCTTTTCTTTTTTTATTGCCATATATCCTCTGTATTTTAAGGTTTTCTTTTTACCTTTTGCATGATTCCTTTCTCGTAGTAGTAACGCAGCGATCGGCTGAGCTTGTCATAATTCATCGCCGGCCGATTCTTCTGTATCCCCCACCGCCGTGCCACCTTTGTCATGCACAGAGAAACAAGACAAAGGCAGTCAGTAAACAAACAACGAGCAGGATGCCAAAACGCAGACGTTTCAAACCCAGACTAACACGGTCAACCTGATTTCCTGACAAGAGCACTGTGGCAGCTGATATGTTAAGCAAACTTATTAATCCATATTTTCCTAATAACAGTAATTAGAGTGCATCCAACCTGAGCAGACCTGACCAGAGATGTGTTCATTAGGAGCTTGTCATACACTCAGCGGAGGAGGCAGCAGATGTTACAGCACCTGTCTACCAGACCACCCACCACCCGGCGTCGCAGTCCAAACCCACAGCCCCACGGCGCTCCCTTCAGCTTCTCCTCTGCTGTTTTGACTCCAGTTCTCTTCCTTTTCTTGTTGCCTTTCTCTTCCTACACTTTTTGTCCTGATAGACATGTTACACCTCCCCGGTGAAAAGGCAGAAGCTGCTAGCTATCATTTGTCTGCGGCGTCTCCAAGTGAGTGTGCTTGGTCAACTGATGGCATGAATGGGGACCCCTGTTAGCTGCAGCTGGCCTGTGCCTCCAGACACCGTCAGGCTGCGTGGACCACTGCCAGGTAGCCCTCTATCTCCTACTTTCTACAGTCCCACCCCCCGCCTGCACCCTGCATCCTCCTCCGTCCTCCAGCTGTGAGCAACAGTGACTGAGCCCCACTGTGTGTGATGTGGGCGCACACAGACCCAGCCTCTGTTTCCATTTCAAAAGGCCCAACTGTCAACATGAGTTATATTTTTAGGAATATGTCCTGTGAAATATTTAGCAGGGGCTGACCATGAGGGTGAGTTGGTTGGATGTGGTCTGATAAATAAAGAGAAACTGTTATGGCAGAGCCAGACCTGGCCTGGCCACTTCAAGAGCAGAGGACATAATTCATTCCTCTTCAGATGTCGACCTCTGACGCCGTTTGATTTATCACGCAACCTGTTTTGTATGTCGTGACATACTGAACAGCTACATTTTCAGCTAAGCACAGGTGAGTTAGGCCAGTAACTAATGATTTCTTTTTTTATTATTGATCAGTTAATTTTTTTTAAATTCCTTAGTCTATAAAATCTATAAAAAATATAATTATGTATAATTACTCTGTCTTGCTCAGCCTGACCAACTGTCCAAAGATATTTAATTTACAGTGATATAAGACTAAGAAAAGCAGAAAATCTTCACATTTGATAACCCGAAACCAGTTAAAGGCTTGTGTAAAAAATAGTTGGAAAAAATCTATAAATGATGTGGCAAAAATAACAAATGTGATGATGATAATGTTTCTCCGAGCATCTCACCTCCTCTGGCTCGATGAGTTTGAACTCCATGCCGCGGCCGGTCCATGCGATGAAGTGGGAGTTGGACGGGTCGTCCAGCAGAGCCACCAGGAACTGCCAGAGCTGCAACGAGCCTCTGCGCTGGTATGATGGGCCCTCGCGGTACAGGCCTGACTCCTGCTTGATGTCACCTAGAGCAAACATGTTGGACCATTACAGGACCACTGCTGAGTGGCAGTATTCAGAAATATTCCGTGCTCTCCGGGAGGACTCACCTTCAACCTTTTCAGGCACCACGCAGGTATCGTCATAAAAATGCCTCGCCACTTTGTCAAACATACAACCTAGAAAACAAGATAAAAGAGGATTTTGATGTAATATTCAGCAAATACCCAAAGTGCACCATCACAGCATTCACTCATGCCGTCAGTACCTTCAGTCCTGTTAGTGTGAGCCAGATAGCCGTCTTGCCGTAAGTAGACAGAATGGCAGCTAGGCACTTCTGCTGAAAGCCAGGCAAGAATGGGAGAGTGGGTGTTAAAGGGCCCGAAGGCAGCATTAAGAACACTATCTCAGTTATCTGAGAGCAGTCAAAGCCTGTTCACTCACTGCACCACTGGCTCTGATTGAAGAATATGGCCTCCAGCACCGGCACCGCAACGGCTCCCAGCCACGGACGAGCTCACTATATCACACCGCTAATACACGCTGCAAGTGTCTCCACTCTGAGGAAGATTTACTACCGAAAAACAAGCTGACGTGATGTACGATTTTTTTCATAATGCGACGACTCAAGACGATGCTTTTATACAGCATTTCAGATCGAAGCTAAACGAACCTGAAGGCGTTGGTTTGTTTGACACTAGATACTGTATAACTGCAGCACGTTAACTACACACAGCTAAAGATTGTTTTTCATTTAAAGCACAGAAAACTTGTTTTCTCAGCTTCTTACTTATTAGTATTTTCTTGGTTTACATTTAAATCAGAACAGTTCTGTGTCCTACAGGGTTTATTGTGTTAGAGGATTAATAAATAATAAAAAAATAAGGTTTTTTAAACCTTTGATTATTGCTTATTTAGTTACAGGGGCTTAATCCTATTGAAAAATGCAGATTTAATTTGCACTAAAATGTGCAAAATGGTGGTGGTGCCTTTCTAATATCAATGAATGTTCGCTTTGTCCTCTCTTGTTAACTTTTCAAGGCTTAAATGTCTTTAACATTTGTTAACTGTATCATTATTTCTTTTGCACATCATGGATTTAACAAGAGCTCTAACTTCCATCTGGATCCTCTTGGTCTTTTGCAGAAAAGGTCACGATTCTCTGTTTTAAAACATCATCTTATACAAACTTAAAGACACTGTGCATATTAAGTGATTCAATTAGTTTAACTATTCATGTCTAATCACAATATTCTCAAAAAATTACTTGCACTTTTATACAAAAGCTTGTATTCACCAGTTTGCTTTGCAACTCTGTCAGATTGATTCATCCATTTACTGTATATGTCACACAACACAGACATCACTGTTGTGGCTTGTGATGAACAACGGCAGAACAGGTTACAAAGTGAATGTTCAATAAACAGGCTGAGGCCCTTCATTTAGGCCCATAAACATTTCTCTGAACTTCATCAAAATAATGGGCTTGTAGAGGAAATTGCTGCTAATTAAATTACCAGCTCCCCTCCCATCCTTTCCAACAGGCCTGCTCCAGTCAACATGCTCCATTGTGACTGCTAATAAATTCACTCTGATGCTCCATCTTGGACACACAGCAGTGGACACACTGGCAAGACCTCTTGGTACTTTAAGTGTGGACCAAAAATATGTCCTTTCTCTCTTCTGCAATCTGTTTTGTGTCCTCTGGCCTTTACGGTGGTTCTTGAAATGACAATAAACTAAGAACTGAGCTTTACTGCTGCACTCATTATTAGACATCATAATGTACATCTAACAACCAGACTAACATTGAAACAGTAAACCTACTGTCAGACAATGAATCAATGACAGTTTTCATTTTAACTGTTTAAGCCATTTATCAAGCAGAAATACTTATTATTCACTGGGTCTAGCTTCCAAAATCTATAAATATAATGATTTTCTTCACTGTATATGACTGTAAATGAAATATCTTTTGGTTTTAGATTGTTGGTCGATTAAAACACCAAATTTAAACAAAATTATATATGTATGTATATATATATATATATATAAAATACAAATCAAATAACAGGTTAACTGACAATACAAATAACTGTTGTTGCAGTCCTAATCTTGATGCTAATGGCCTACAGCCTGGGAGCCGCAGAGTTTGTCAAGGAATAGGATGTTTTAGCAGCAAAGCAGTTATTTTCTGAAATTATCCAATGGTGTTAATTAGCATTTAGAAGCCACACAGCTTTGTCAAACTCAGTGAACACATCAATGGCAAAGTAAACTTGCCACTGGAAAGTGAGAAAAACACCTACAATGACAGTTCCCTGGCTTTTCCATCACAAACACTGCTGTTAGGAAAGCAAGAGTGTTTATTGCAACAAAGAGAGAGGAGCCAAACGAGGCCCACAGGGTTTCTCTAGGAAGAAGCGACTTTTCTCCCTGACTGGTCACACAGATGCTCGTCCAGCTCTGCCTCTCCTGGGTCCTCTCTGTGAATGAACCCAGCAGTCCGGTGTATGTTCATTCATGTCCTGATGTAGACTCAGGCTCTGCAGAGGCCACAGGCTGATGATTAGCTCCCTTTACTCTCTAAAACTAAAGTGTGGGAGGGTGGACTTTGGACTGTGACCAGGCGTAGCCCCCTCTTTTCTATTAGAGCAACACAGGAAATGGCGACTGGCGCAGACACCCATTCCAACCAGATCCCCTGCCCTAATAATGGGCAAACTCAATAAACGCTACCCCCTCCTCTCATGTCTTCTCCCATTCCTGAAATGATAACACTCTGGCAGCAGAAAAGGCAGCTTTTGCTTCTTTCACATACCAGAGTAGTTAGCACAACATTTTGTTCAAATCTCTCACCTGAGTCGTAGGTGAAGTCCCTCGGCTCCTGCTTTATCATCATGGTTGTGGGGTACGTGTGGTGCAGCGGCGCCCCCATCATGGCTGGGTGTTCAAACAGGGGGTCAGGGTATTCCTGCTTGAAGCCTTGAGGAGGAAAGGGGATGTTGGGCTCTGACATCTGCCTGTGGTAGATGGGCCGTCCGTCCTGAGCCATTGTCGGCGGGGAGGGGAAGGAGTGACACGGCTCTGAGAGCTGACGTCGAAATCTGAGTAAAATCAGTGCACTCATTATTATCAGACATACAGAAAGTGATGATGTTGATGATGGGGCAGTCACTAATAATTTTGTCAGTGCCATTTAGTTTTCATTACATTAGGTTGTCTTTTATCAGTTGGATAACATGCTACTAAATGCTTGGCACTGCCCACTATGGACTCGGTCCAACCAGTGCACCTGCTGATGTGACCTCATTAGAATCTGTTCTGAGTAAAACTGCCACATGGAAATGTGATGTAAATGTAAAAGTCTGCAGGCTGCAGTACCTGTGGTCCATGGAGTAGGAGCTGTCTGGGAGTGGCTGCGAGGACGGTATATGGGCATAGGTCCTGTCTGATTTGGGCGTTGGGGCCGCCGTGGGTGAGGCATGATGGAGTGGAGACACAGGGTTGCTACAGGGGGGTGTCACTGGGCTGGAGGGCTTCATTCCTGCAGGCTGCTTCTGCTCATAGGCACTAAGGGCAAAGAGAAGGGACAAGAGAAAAAGATGTGTCTAGTGTCTGGGCTAGGGCCCTGATGTAGCAACTTTGACCTAAAGAGTTCAATGCACACTTTGTCTTATAACTTATTGTGTGGGAATACATTTTATCTATACATATGGCATATGTTGATATGCTTTAGGTGGCTTAGCGCTTAGTATTATTGAAGTTACATAGATTATGTTCAAAAACACTAGAGATGAACAAAAGCAAAATCTGATAAACTACACAAAAAACCAGCAAGGGATAAAAAAAAAAAAAAAACCACTGGTGCTTGCCATCTTATTTTGTCATTTTTCTTAATGTTACTTTTCATTTCAGTATGAATGGCTGTTATTGCACTCTAAAAAAAAACATTTAATCATAAAGGCAATAACATTCTTTACAAAGAAATGAAGAGAGGGAATCATGTACTTGTTACACAATGTTTACTTTCTTTTCACATTCTTTTATCTAATCTGACATGTTTAGCAAGTGTCTGTGAAGCGGTTTTCAGATAAACAGAAGATATTTATAATATGATGTATAGCTATACGACTGAAAATGATTTGAATTGAAAGGGAATAGAAAAGATTCAAGACTCATCAATCAGGGTGCCTAAAATAAACACATGCTTGGTCAAAGCATAAAGTATTTTTCAATCAAAAATATGAGTTTAGAATGTTTCATAATTTTACACTGAAGCTCTATGCTAGCATTTCTGCAGCCGGTTGGAGCCGAACAAGAAAGGCTGTTCTTGCACAGCCTCCTTTCAATGTTTTTGACTATTTATAGCTGTAAAAGAGGTGTGATGCAGAAGAATACTTTAGGTATTTGTGAGTGATATTTAAGTGTTCAGCTGCTGTTGTGCAGTGCCCACCTGATGTTGTACGGGCACTTCTCTCCATACTGGAGTCTGAAGGGCCGTTCCTGACTGCAGTTCGAGCCCAGCTCTGAACACGGGCTGTGCAGCTCCCTCTTGATCTTCAGCTGCAGTCCGTGGAAAGCCACTGCAGTGAGACAGAAAAAAAGACAGACAAGAACTCACTTAGACTGAATGACAATGAACCACCTCCCTTTTAAAGAGTAACTTGTTACAGTAGGTTCAGATAATGTGGGTTTTGAGAACAGGTGTGACTAACTTTTGTCTGTGCATAGTACTTTGCATTCTGAAAGGAAGATACAGCTGGTTTTACACATGATGGCTGATAGAATACCCTAAACTTTTTGTGCACTACAATAGCCACAGCTTTCCATAAATTGTCAAACAGCTATATTACAATACAGATACAATAAGCCATGATAGATATATTAAAGCTGAAAAACCTACTTTTCTAAGCATCCATCAGCCATATTTGTTTTTGGATGTTTGAACAATCAACAGTGTTGATTGGTTTGTTACAATGTTGGTTTCTTCTGACCTGGTTTAAACTGGTTTTGTCTATTAAGATATTAATAACCTAACCAGGCACGAGGCTGAAAATTAGCTCTCAGCCAGACGCCCTGTATGCACTGCCTCGGTTGACAATATTTAGTTGTGCCCTTGTAAAATAATAAAAATAAGAAAGGGCTGACCATCATTTACACAAACAACTCACTTCAAATCTCATTTGTATGGTCTTTTTCCTGATGAGGACTCTGTTAGTGAAATATGACAATCATAAAACTGGATGTGTGGTGAGCTCCTATAAATGTTTTATCTGCTTTCAGCTGGCTGTCAATACGTTCCAGACAACAGCAACGGGGCTCATTGATCTGAAGGGGGGGGGGGCGCTCTCTACCTATGGCCCCACATTGAGTCCGGTGCATCTGAGAGGCTGTTAAGTGCCTGATCAGTCCTGATTAACATCCCATCATCTTGAGTCATGATCAACGCTAATCCAATTGGCTGCGCTTCTGATGAAAACCAAGTCAGTCAGAACGAAGTCAGGCCCGGACTGCCTCGCCATCCCACAGAGCTCTATCAAACATGAGAGAAGGCCAGTCGGGGTTGACAGGGATGGTTTTGGGACTGATGTTTCAGGCTAAAAACAAAGAAATTATGATTTCAGGAAGGAAATCCATCAACTCCTGGTCTAAGTAAAGTAAGCATTTGAAGGGTCCAAATACCAAATGTGTGGTTTGGGAATATTTAAAAAAAAAAAAGAAGAAAGCACCCACAGGTGTCTGAGGCTATGAGGAGCTGAGTGAAGAGGATGTTTCGGGGAGTCTTCTTACTGACAGCTGCCGAATGAGCAGGGGTCGATCTGCCAACACCTCATGTGACGCACAGCCGAGCCCCTGGGGGACTGGCCATGCGGGCCCACGCGATAAAGCTCAGGGGTTGTTCGCAGTCCTCACTGGGGGCCTGACCTTTCTGGGTCATCGATTGGAGGTCAAAGAGACACTTCCAGCGGGGAGACCTTTGACGATGCTGGCATGGAAGAACCTCGTTAAGGGCTTATGAAATCAAAACAATACTTCACTTCTGCCTGTTGAGATCACAATCAGTGTCACTTTAAGTACCGGGAGCAGTAAACGCACAAGAATTTTCTTTTCCCACTTCATTGACTTCTGATTTGCAGATACTTTTTTTTTATTACGTTTTTTGATACTTGATTAGGTCCCGTAGGGAAATTTCTCACTGATGGCAGCGCTGTCAGTTACTGCCTGGCCACCAGGGATTGAACCACCAACCGTCCGCTTGGAAGACAATCGCACTACCTCCTGAGCCACAGCCACCCCAAATGTATTGCACTTTATAATGAAATATATGAGCAGTCTGTAGAGTGCTGCGTCTAACTACAAGCATCACTTCAGCGATTAACAATAGCATCACGTGTGCTGCAGCACAGGGCCTTAAATTAGGAATGGAAATGTCGCAATAGATTTCGTCAGTGGGGTGCCAAGGTACACAAATCAATAGCAAAGGCATTGCCTCTGACTAAAACAGAGACTTCCTTTTTAGTCCAGAATGTCATGCCCATCACTGCTTGATTGCTCTCATTATCTACATATTGATTAACCAAGATGGTAGGGTGTTTAAAAGAAGAAGCAGTTGGAACAATTACTGGGTCTATTTTGAATGCAAATGTTTTTTTCCCCCTGTGCCATTAACTCAAATATTCTGTACTTTGTTTTGTCTTTGGTGTACAGATTCAATACAGATCTTTGCTTTAAAAAATAAAAGGAAGATTTAGTATTCAAGATACAAGATTTATATTTTCATACAAAACCTGGTTCTAGTTATTTAATTTTACCTGCCATGTCCCTGTCAACCTTTTTATTGCATTATCAAAGAACTCTTGGCCCCAAACGTTGTGTGCTCTCAGGTACAAATTGTGTGTTTTGGCAGAATATGTTTGGCAGATATTTCTCCAGTCCATTCATAAAAAAAACACAGGTCTTTTGGCAACAGTGAAAAACCTTCCATTCCATTTTCACCTACTGTAGGTGCTCACCTTTCCTGTTAAATGATGAAGGCTCAGATCTGCTGGTAACGTGTGGCTTCATTTTACACCTCCTCTACTCCTTCGTTCCCTGCTAAGTTATGCTAATGGTAAGCATCAGTGTTGGAGTTTGAAACAAAGAAAATTCTCTTTCTCCTCATTCAGCCTGAGGACACTTTTGCTTCGAGGCCACTCACATGCTGCTTCTGTGCTGCATTGATGGTGACATTGAGCAAAACTGCCACTGCTTCTCGAGAGGAGGCCATGAAATGATAAAATAACACTTATGGGAAAAACCTGCCTTTCAGATACAATCTTTGAATCTACAATACTCCTCAGCACATTCCGTTCTTTCTTTCAAACCCTCTAGCTTAAGTTTTTTTTCTGTTTCCACCTTTTATTCCCATTCTAGCTATAAACTGAAAAGAATACCAAAACACATAACTATGCAAAAAATACAGCTGTTTTATTGTTGCGGTTAATTTCATTGAAGCGGATGTAAAACTACTAGAGTACTGTAAAAGGAATTTATGTGATACTAAAAAGTAGCTAGGCAATTCAAAATGGCATGGAAGTACAAATACATATAAAGAGAAAACATCTGAGAATTAGCCTATTGCCAGCTTTTAAGGCTAATATTTGTATTTGTACTTTGCATGTGCTACAATTTCACTACAAATTTCTGTATGTTTTAATGGATTCCTTTTAATAAAAATAAGGTTCCAAAGATAATTAAATTCCTGTCAGAATATTTTACTAAAATAAATTCCTATTTACTATGCTAGTTGATTCTTTTGCTAATGCTACTGTAACAGAAATAGAAAGCTTTCTAGTCAGGCTAACACGACAACTGACTTCTGGCTAATGCTGACTATGCTACTATCATAGACTGTAAACAAAAAAAAGAGTCTAAATTATTTTAAAAATAAGGCCGCTGTTATTCCGTATTTTTTGTTATTGTCAACAAATCCAGTTAAACGATAAACACCAACCCTGCTTTAGAAAGTCTCTCAATATGCTGCAACAACAAAGCCTCAAGCACATCAATCTGAAAAAGTACAGTACTTGTTTAGAAACAAATCACAAAAATCTAATTTATATTTTCTATATGCCAGTGCATTTGCTACAAACATTACTCAAACAAGAGTAAATGATGCATTTGTTGGGTATTATTTTCAGCCATGGATTTGAAATTGGCTCAAAATAAACGATGATTCGTGGTACTATGGTCTTTAACAAAGGTTGCTCAAACACCAGTTACCAGTGCACCATTTTCAGCTGCCGATTACTGCACTAATGAATATTTATAGCAACAGGATGGTTTGTGTGGGATTGACTCGAAGACAAAACTAAACAACCTCCCACAAAAAAGTCCATGTCCATGTTTGCAGCAATTATGACTTATGTCTGACTTATGTAAATGTTTCTAATAGTTTTTGATGACAGTGGGCTACACGGGCAATACTTTTTGTAGGATCACTTCACTGCTGGTTTTGGTCTTTCTATAGGATTTGTTAACATTATTATAGCAGCCTTACAAAGAACACATCAAGGCTGCTTTCACATTTACAGAGTGGAATTAGTTACATCCACCTTTACTCAATCTCTTCTCTTCACGTATGACTTCTACGTATTTCTCTCTCTGTCTTCATCTCTGACCCTCTCAGTCTCCCCATCTGCACCTCCATCTCTCGGCTCGGTGAAACCCATATGGGAGAGCTGCCGGCTGGGATGTCTGCTCAAGCGCCAACCATGGTGCCCTCACCCTCCCACCATCTGTTAGTGCCTCTCCAGTTTGCTGCAGGTTTGCCAGCAGGACATTTCAGATGGTCAGCAGTCTCCTGCCACCGTGGCCACCCACCCTGGCTACCTCTGAAGGACAACGGCACAGTCTCTGTGACCTCTGGTTCTCCACTGTACACCACAACGCTCCTCCATCTTGGATTTTAGAGTAGGCAATTCACAATCGCAAATTGGATTTTACAGAGACAGGCTGCCATACAGCTGCAGTGTTTTGGTGTGTCCTAAACGACACAAGATCAAGTCAGATTAATGAAACTAACTGGACGGAGAAATATATTTCAAGGATTTAAGTGAGGATGAGTTTTAATTGTTTTAGCACACTCTTACAACTATAGATCAATATGATCTAATTTAGGTCTACTTTATTCAGTCTCTGGAGCACCTTAATAATGAAGTAAGAAAGAGCAAATTCAGAGTGTGACACATAAAGTTAAGGGTTTATTACACATGCCATTTTGTCACATTTTAAAAATGACTTTTCCTTAGTGTCTAAAAGGGGGACCGTGTTCCTGACAGCCTGAGCTCCTCAGGTTTGTTGTCTCAAGATGTAGGACGACTGATTCCAAAAGAAAGGAAGAAAACATTCCCTCTGGTTTTTACACCTGTCTGGAACCTGCTCAAGGACCTTAGGCTGCGACCCGGCTTACATGAGATTAAAGGGACTGTGATCTCACTTGGTCCCAGATCTGTCGCTGCTTAATTTTACCCAAATGTTTTCGGTGATCAAACATGATCTGTCTACTCTGGGTGACCTTGTCTCTTTACTGTAGCTAAGAATTCTCATTTCTGCATTTTGCTCAACTTTGTTTCCAGGTTAAAGAGTGTTGGGTACATAAAGAAGGCGTAGGGTGTGGCCATGCAGTTTTGTGTCTTTTCTCAGTTTCATGGTTGTTTTGGCTCATTTGAAAGACATGTGCTCACTCGAGGTCCCACTGAGCTCCACTTGCTCCATTTCTGTCCCCAACTTGGCACTACTTCCTCCAGAAGTGGACGGTGCCAAGTAACCAGTCGCTGCGTGCAGCCACCATGCACAGCCAGGTGAAGCAGGTGAAGTATGTCTAACTACCTCATCCACATTATTGCCATCATAAAATCAGCCTAAGTCTGCAAACTATGCTTTTTAATCAAGTCAATGAGGAGTATTCAAATAACAAACTGTGTTCTTTTGCAGGAAAAAAACAAAGACAGAGGGAAGTGTACATGAAGGCCAACAAAGCTTCCACTGAAAGGGATAAATGTAGTAATTACCAGTATTACATTGCCTGATTTCGAAAATCTAACCACACTGGATGGTTTGCACAAAAAGCACTGCGAGTAAAGACCACAGAGGAGAATTAAAAAAAAGATTTTATATAATAAAAAAAATTTCAAAACAGCCATCAGCTCATAGCTGTTTGGCCTGCCTGGAGTTAAAAATATCACTCCCAGCCCCTAAAAACAACAGCCACTATATTTTGATGTTTCCTTATGCAAATACTTTGTCACACTGCAATAATATCTCGGTGGTGGTGAGAGGTACATGAGCAACAGAGCGAAGACAAACAGACAGAGGCACCTGTCTGCAGACCCGCAAGACTGCTGCAGCTCCCCAGACTGCACTTGTGTGAGCAAAGGTGAGGGTATGGCGAGAAAAACACACACTGCCATGTGCACTCTCCCAAAGTACAAACAGTCGAGAAAGAATGAAAAAAAAACAAAACACCATAGACACACAAACACACAGAGGCCCAGAGAAAAGAGACGTGGTCTCTTACTCACAATTTTCGGTCTGGAAGTCTGGAACAAACTGCTCGTCATTGTCGGGAACCTGAGCTAAAGACACAAGCAGAGAAGAAGAAAGGGAATGATTGTTTCTGATGCTGATGGACAATGCAGCATTGATCACCTCACCCTCCTCAGGCAGTCTCCTGGGATGCTAGGTTTGCCTGTCCGGCACTGTTCGCCTCTGCTCTGAGTTCAAAACACAGCTGTGAAAAATATGGTTTACAGGAAATCAGGGAAACAAACGGTTGTTTTCTCTTTTGTGACCTGGTATGTTTTTGTTATGTACAATAAGGTATTAACGTGCTTTAACAGTCTCAGGTTCATGACAAAAATCTTTTTTCTTACCATTTAATCTGGAAGTTTTATTTATTTATTTATATTTTAAATATGTAAAAAAAATAGAAGATAATTTCTTTTAAGAAAATATTTCATGAATCAAGGCAAAATAATCTTCACACAAGGTCTATTGAGTAGCCACCCTGAAGCTTTTGCTCAGTGTTCCTCAGCAGATTCGACAGTAGACAATGGAATTACAGTTGTTTAGAAGTTAAATGTTCACATCCATGCTCACTTAGAGTTCTAAGGAATAACATCTCAACACACTGTTCCTGATTCTAATGCCTTATTGTGTTGTGAGTCACTTCACTCATATTTAAAAATACTTTCTCAGATATTTAGATTTTAACATTAGTTTTAATAAAATCTGACTTGTATGAGTCGACAGAAGAGCAAACCAGGAGATACAACAAAATTACAGATCTGACAACAGCAATACACAAAATAATCTTGAAATATTTTGAGGAATATGTTTTTCATCATTTACAATGAAGCACATTTTCCAACAAATGCCTGCATGCGTGGGAGATAAAAATTTGCTTTAGGTGACCGTCCACCTCCTAATTCCACTTCCTGAGGTCGCCTGGTCCATTGACTGCTCCGCGGCCCGGCTCTCGCTCTTTGCCAACAGCCAAACACCCATTGATAACAGTATCTAATTGGCTTCCTCCCTACTGGTGAATCCACCTGTACCTGCCGAGTTAGGTCTGTTCCAAGCTTTCCAACGCCTCACCTGTGCTTCGAACGCCCCTGCACCCAGACTAATGCTAAAATAATGAAGCCTGCTCCGCACTGGTGCAAATTAGGCATCTATATATTTATATCACACATATTTACACTTGGTGTCAGTTCCTCATGTCCCTCAAGTTTGACTTTCTCTGATGAAAGGCAAAAGGAGATTTAAATATGTCATTAGCACATCTATTTATACTCACAATGAGGTGAGTCCTCATTATCACAGTATCAGTAACAAGCCTCGACATGTCTAGAGAGCGTTATAAAAAACAGATTTTCCATTTTTGTCAGTCCTGATATGATCAGGGATGTTTTTTCCTTGGCAGAGGTGTGAATTGAGGAGAGTAAACAATCAACAGATCAAGAGGAGACATCGCTCCATATTTTCCAACAATGTCAAGCGGATGAAGACAGCAGCAAACTAAGACGTTGAAATGATTTCAGCCAAGACTCTGCTGCAGTGTAGCAGTAAAACCACTCTTGCATGAAATTCTTTTAAACACAATATGTATTGTAGTCTCACTGAATAACTATTGATCTTGAAAACAACTAGGGCTACTCTGCTGTATCACTCCACCTTGTTGGAAGGGCCATGACGTAAACATCTGAATAATTTAGTAAATTAAAACAAAGTCTTTACATAATAAATCATAATTAAACCATGTAAAAGCCTAAATGTTCTAATTCTATTTTCCCCTTATGCAGTCAAATCCACACCAGTCAAATCTGCCAAACCAACACAAGCAAAAATAAAAGAGGGGAACTCTGGGTCGGCTCTTGTCTCATGATTACAACACAAACAAACTCAGACACTTCAGAGAACCTGACTTAGAAAGGGACAAAGAAAGAAGCGAAGAAAACAAGAACAACAACAAAGAATGAAGGCAGCAGAGTCTCTGTGTCTAAAGGGAAGTACAGGATGGAGAAGGCACCAGCCTCAGTCTGTGAGTGAGCCAGTTTAACCTTGCAACAAACTCTTGGGCAGAACAGGAGAGCAGGAAACCTGCTGCCATTCACAAAACAAAACAAACTAACTAACAAACTAACAAACAGAAAGAGTGGGGCAGAAGAGGAGGAGGAGTGAGCATGAAAAGGAAAAAGCTGTTAATGCACCAGAAATCGGTGCATTAACAAAAGAAAAAAAAATCCTAAAGTGGGAAATCTTTAAAGAATAAGCCTTTTTATTGGCAAGAAAGACACTTACTGTGAATGAGTCAAAAAAAAACCTGAGTGGAGGAGGAGGCTAGTTGTAGTTTGGGGGGGGGTTGGGGGGGGGGGAGGGTCAATCAGCCTGTCAGCTGATGAACTCCTTCAACCTCTCGGCCTTGGGAGTCGGAAATTCAGTCCGTCTCTCATAATTCCTCATGTTCCAATTACCTGAACTAATAAATCTTAGAAATGGGAAGGTATTCCTTTTCATCTTAATGGACAGGAAGTCATTCATTAAATCTACAATGTTGAAGCGTACATCATCACATTGATCCGTGACAGGCAGGACTGTAATCCTTAACAGTAATACCTCTTATCAGTCGCCGCCGCCGTTCCTTTTCTCACTTTGGATACTGAAATATTAAAATTGCATCTTATTCTTTTACACGCCCTGCGGTGTGCACGCCACCTCATAATGTAACTGCTGCTCAGAGTCGGCTCAACTATTCCAATATCTGTTTGAAAGAATACTTTTCATTTTTAAAAAGCTTTGGATTGCACTGCCAGCACTTTCAAATGTGTTAAAGAATAGATGGAGCCTATAAATGATTGAGTCTTTTTCACCTGGGTGTACGGTGCAGGCTAAAATTTTTCCTGTCACTTTTCCAGGGGATGTATTACAACTTAATTCTTTTTTAAGTATTAAAGTTGATTCAATTGGACCGTGCACTTGAGAATACTATTTTAAAACTATGGTTTTACAGCGTGCTCACTGACTGATGTGTTGAAACAGATATTTTCTGGGACAGGTTTATTCCTCCATCTCTGTAACAGGAAAATAAGAATTTCAAAAACTACAAATTGTAATTCTCATTTTAGAGAAACTAAACAGGTTAAAGGTTAATATTTGTGGTTTATTACAGTAAATGTCTGTCTGTCTTCAGAATTTATCATTATCAAAATTTCTATTCAAGGACTAAATCACAATCCAAACAGTTATTTTACATATTAAAAGTGATTTTTCAAAAGCATTACATTTTACACTTGAACTTAAAAAGGATTTTAAAAATGAACACAAACTGTTAATATTAAACAGTTTCTTTTATTCTTTTCCTATTAAACTGTATATACACACCAGTGCGATGGAGTAAAAGGAAGATGCAGTTGTTACAGTGTCTTTTTACAAAAGTGCTGGGGCCCATTTGCAAAGAAAATACTGGCATTTTGTCTTAGTTTTCAGATTCATCTACACGCAACAACTAGTTAAAATCACAATTTCTAAGCAACTATAGTAAATTACTTTCTGTCTGGATTTCTGGTTTTGCACTGACAGAGCAAATCCAAACCTTCTTATAAGAAACCTGGAAATATTCCAATTTCAATGTAATAATACCCAACTCTCAGTTGACTGAGCCATATACTTTCAGATTACATGCAGTATTCAAAGTAAGATGCAGTTTAGGGAGATGCAAATACAAGTCAAGCAAAGAAACCAAGTCAAACATGCACACACATGCACATAAAAACACAGTCAAGTCAAACAACAGATGAACAATATTCACCACTAACCAAAACTTCGGTGCTGCAGACACGGTGGAAAGAGGACACTTGCACTTAAATCCTGAAGCATCACGTCTCAGTTACACCACAGTGAGCAAGTCTTGCCATAGAGACAAAAATATATTATAAAGCAAATAAATGGATAACTATTTGAAAAAAAAAAATCAACTGTCGCTTTGAGAAAATAAGTCTGTTTCTTCAGAAGTTTGCGATTTAAAAAAATAAATTATAGATCCATTCCTTTTTTTGCCACCAAGAAATGAAATTGAAGAAGACAAGCTGATGGTACAGATGTAGAAGACAGAGAGGTGTGCTGAGAGAGAGAGAGGGAGGGAGAGACAGAGAAAAGGGAGAGAGAGCAGATGACAGAAAGAGAGAGAGATGGTAGACTACAGCAGAGCCCCGGTAGAGGTGGAGGTGGCGGCTGGCGTGCGGCACGTTAGCTCCTGCCAAAAGCAGAAGAGACAGTGAGCGTCGGAGAGCCTTCTCCTGGTAATTTGTGATGACACTCTCTGGGTAGAGCCTCCTCGGTCTCCCTCAAGACCCCTCGCTCACAGTCCCTAATGTATGCATGACACACAAGGTGCCTCTTCCACACAGGCTTTTAATTGGACTGCGACGCTAGGCATGTAACTCCAGGCAGCTTTATTCCCCCCTCACAACCTATCCACTTTTACCCATCTCTCCTCCTTTTTGCTTGAGATTTAAAACACTCACCTTCTGCCAGCCAAGTCTCCTGCAGCTGACTGAGGTCCTGGAACAGCTCTGGAGGGGAAACCAAAGCAGAGAACAAGGCTTGAAGACAGTTACAAAACAGTCACAGCCCAGGAGAAGCATCAGAAACAACTGACTTCATTATAGCAGACTGATATGCTGTCAGAGCCACTGGAGCTCAGTGGGCATGTGTGCGGCTAATAACAAGTCAATTTGTGTCTCTGACCACAGACAGAGGCTTGAGAGAATCATCACAGGCCGCTGTGTTGTAATTGAGATTCTGTAGTTAGCAGCACAGGTGGCCACAAACCAATTGAATTTTGCTAAATGTTTAGGAGCCGTGAAATTAACTTCTCCCTCTGCCCTCTGCCTACCTTCGGTGTCCAGAGCCAGGGTGGAATTAATGAATTTTCTCTTTCTGTTATTTGCTGCCCTCTCGCAGCTCATCGTCTTTTCTTGCAGCTTCTGCGAGAACACAAAAAGACGCAAATCAATTTTCTCTTTTCCACACTGCAGCAGTGATTCTGTTGTAGGCTGCAGCACAGGTGCAGCAGAAAGAGCAAAGAGCCTCACTGATACCTCACACACTTCTACCACCTGTCACATGCAGAGGGACATGTGCTTCACTTATTAGAAGTAATTAAGAAGTTGCAACATGGTGTATAACCTATAACACTAAGTAAAGGAGTGTTAAAGGAGGAGGACATTGAAATGGTCCCTGAGGGAGAAATGAGTCCTGGCAGCAGCAGAGATAAAGACTGAGATGGGATCAAAAGCAAAGTATCAGAGAGCGAACAGACATTCACAACAAAAGGCTGAAGAGGCTGTGAAAGACAGATGAACTATAATAAAGCATCTTCTTTAATAGATTTAGAGTTAGATGAGGACAGGGAAGGTTGGATTTGGTTGCAACTTTTGTCAGTCACTGCTCACTCACTCACTTTGGAGTTACAATAAGGCACTTGCTGATCGTGAAATCCGTCCATTCTGCACGTAGTGGCTTTAACTGATGAGGGATGTGCAAAGTCTCCAGTGTCTCCTGTCCTGCCCTTCATAAATTGACATGGACAGACAGCAGAGGGAGAGAGAACATTACGCTTTGTCATCTCACCTGGGTGAAAAAGCGAGTTTTATTTAATAAGACGGGATACATTAATATCTTACTGCTGTTTTTCATACTTAAATTGCCGACAACACCTCGGGCGATGCTGTAAAGTTAAACGGACAATCTGCAAATTTCCTGTCTAAACGAGCGCGCCGAGCTGTTTCTGCGCAAGAGAATAAACTTGTAAAGTGGAGGAAGTATGAAAACCGACCAGCTCTTACCAGCGACTTGGCGCCGCTTTCATCCGCCTGCAGAGTGCTACGGAGCGGCTGACGGATCTCCACAGTCCCGGCTGCTGCCTGCGCTTCTCCCCGCTCACTGTGTTGCTTTAAAAAACCCCCCGGGGCCCCCCAAGGGAAAAAAGCCGCTCTCCTCTTCCTATTGGTTGTCAATGTCTTTCACTGGATCGGACTGCTGGCAGTCAATCACGCACGGCTGCAGGCGGTGAGCACGGGAAAAACTCATGGGCAACACCGAGGTGTCAGGCGCTCAGCTTTTCTTTTTTTTAAGTTTGGACCTAATTACAGAAAATGGCACCAATAAACTGGAGCTTAATTTATTATGCTTTTAAATTGATACATGCAAAGTGCACCTGCACACCCCCTCCCCTCACACACAGTTCTCTCTTTCCTCTCTTCTTTTTCGCACACAGCAGGCTCACGCAAACACACTCCTCTCCCTGTCAGGTTTGCGTCCATGGTAACAGCGTTTTGAGGAGCCTCCGGGTGGCCCTGCTGCAGCGCCAGCTCCTTCCTCTCCAGTAACAGATACATTGTTGAGAGTGGCAAAGACCTGCAGGATGCACTGACCTGGAAGTAAAGCACAGGTCACCGGGCAAAACTGACAAGTTTCAAAGAAAGCATTACAACTACTTAATCTCCTAACACACTAAGATAAGATCATATGCACCTCAATGCAAGACCTCCACCTGAAGATCTGTGTTTATGAAGCTCAAAATGTTTCTGCTTTTGCTGAAATTGTCATAAATCTATAGAAATCAATGTTTATTATTGAGGTCATAGTTAAAGGTGCTGCTGTACTTACATTCAGAGGTGTCTCTATATTTTTGTTCTCCCCAGCTACATACATGAGAGGGTCAGAATATTAGGAACACTTCTGAATATAATATAAGGTGGTCCAGTGCAACACCACCTTTAGCCATGACCTCAATAATAAACATATGATTCAATTGATACATTGACAATTTCACAATAGATATTACTCAGATATTAAGGCAGAAGTATTGCATTGAACTGCATACAACTGTACAGGTGTACCTAATAAGGGGGCCGGTGAATGTACCTTACAAATCAACTAATCTAACACACCACACTTGACTGTAGTTTTTGTAATTGTTCCCATATTGTTGAGTTTTCCCTCTTGTTATATTTAATGCATCTTATGAACTTTATTAGTTTTTTCTACAGTATGTCCTGTGTAGTCAGATGGACATATCAGAAGTCAGCAGTGGTTGCACTAATGCCATCTTGGATCCAGGCAGGGGTCCATGACCAGGCGGGTGAAGTGGATGTGAAGTGAAGGACTGTATCACTCGTACTGAATCCCCAGAGGATGGAGAACCGCGGGTCTAGTGTAGACATCTACCCATCGGACACCGAGACACACAGCAAACCAAATACCACTCCAGAGAGAAAGATTTCTTTTTACATCTTAAAAAGCCTTTTCACTGACACCGTTGGTTCTGAATCACAGATACCAGGAATTTCTAACAATGTCAACTTCTTCCTCTCGTTTGTTGGCAGAACAACTCCAAACACAGCACGGCTGGCAGTTACAACTAAATATATCTTATAGGAGCTATACAGTGCTGCTTGTACTGTATCTGGCTTCACTTTAACAAAAATACACAACAAAAGTAGTTATTTTAAACTATTTATCTGAGGGGTAATCCAGAAGGATGGTTTAACAAACTCTGAACTGACCAATAACAAGATGAGAAACTCTGAGTTTTTTGTTCCACAACAGCTGATCAGAGGTAGTTCACTAAACTGAGTATGTTCCCAGATGAAGGCTATGAAATTGGTGGCTTTTGGCACAGTTCACCAAGGTAACCAAGAAGAAATGGTCTTCCTTAATCAGAAATTCTGTGTTTGTATGGGAAGTACAAACATACAGTATTTTCTGAAGGACCAGAGAGTATTGACCTGGGACTGTGTTGCTGCCCAGGCCAATGTGCAAGTTTAAAATGCAGAGTTTCATTCTTTTAGCATTTACCACACTTTTCTTTCAACAGTACAAATGAAAAAGTAGTGAGATCCGACTGAATACCACTCATCTCACTCAGGCACTCTCCACCAGGCAAAAACAAGTTAAACAGCCTTTATTGGCTATATTTCAATGTACAGTATTTTTCATTCCCAGCAGAATGCTGTTTCAGACACACTGTAATGTCTTCACCTGCAAATCACAAACATCCTGTTTAGCAGGTTAACGCACCACCTCTGACAGGGGGTGGTTTTGAGCCAGAACACTGTGCCACTGGATGCCAGAAGGAAACCCCTGGGGAGAGCTCATCTGATCCTAAGACCATCCTATACATACTAAGTGCCTACATAACGTGTAGGTTTATCATATTCATGTACATCTACGGTATATAATCACTCTTTTACCACTTTCTGTTCACTGAACTCTTGGACTCCATGGACTTAGATCTGGGGAATTTCAACTTTAAGACGACTCCTGCTTCACATATGACCTTGACAGTGCAGAAGAAAAAGCGTTTAGACAAAGGGCCAACTGACATTGTGCGAATGCAGCATTAGAGGGTCGCAAATACTAAGAATAATAATACTAAGAACACTAGGACACTGTGTCAGACAACAAAAGTTTTTTATTATTTCCATTATCACTCGAGTCACCATTGGCAGGCAGAATTTGTTTTAGGCAGAACATCAGGATGTGAATTCTACAATGAAGCAGTAAGCATAAAGATAAAGAATACTGTGTACAAAAATACAACCTCACTCACTACAAATGCTGCACCGTACAAAGCATAGAGAAGGCAGGCTCCGACCTCAGTCTCCACTGCCATATGGCACTTGCAGACTGAAACAGTCGAGCCTAAAATTGTTCTCAGAAAACATGCGGGTGTGCAGTTCTGTTAAAAACAAGACATTTACCAGGCGTGTGTCACACAGGCATGTAACAACCCCCCCACCAAAAAATTCTAGTGGTGCAAGAGTTTGTCTTTGGTGAGAATGAATGCAGAAATGTACTGACTCACTTAGGTTGTATAAGGAAACTCTTACATGAAATAAACAGTTTAAATCATTCAGTTTTTCCAAGAGGTGCACAAAGAAATCTTTTATAACTGGTGTGTGCACACATGACTGTTAATTACCGGATGGGCTGATTTGCAGCACTGATTCTTTAAATCAGGCTTGTACTTTATGTCAATAGTCATTTTGTATTATGCTTTAATTGGTTAATGTACGCTTAGATGTGCAGTAGACTGTAAAACTCAACTGTAAACATCAGAACAAATCAATGACCAGAGGAAGTCAAAGTGCTTCTTGTAAATACCCAACTATAAGGCCAACACTAGTGTTGCCTTTTCACTGGTTTTCATTTTAAAAGTACCTGAGTAAACTAATTATTCTGAAAAAACTGGATCCCCTAAAATGCAGCCATCTCATAAATAACATCTGATACGATTGAGCAGAGCAGCACTGTAGATTCAAAAACGATCGATTTCCACAAGTGTCAAAACAGATCCTGGTCACCCATGCAAAAGAAAGTGCACACAGTCTGTAAAACTGTCTGAAAAATATCTCGTGCACAATAAAGAGTGTCATGCATTTCTTTTAATGAATGATCAAAATCATTCCTAATCTTTTCACTGACGACAGATCAAAGCATGACAACGATGACTTGCAGGAACCATTAAAAGAAAGCACAAGTGAGTTTTTTCACTTGCAGAAGAAACACGAAGCAGAACAACTTCAGTTCTTACTAATCTCACTTGGGAAAGATCAGCTGCAAACGCCAGATATGTCAGCTCCAACAGCGCCAACCGCTTTCACTGTCCATCATGCATCTGGGGTATGCAAATGCAAAAAACTTTAATAGCAGCAAAACACGAATAAATAAAATAAATACATCATATCACATCACACATTCTTCTGTGGACTGGTTCCACGTGGCACAGATCACAACAGCAAAAATAAAAAGTAACTTTTAGAAAAGTTTCAGAGGTGGACTTCCAGAAATAGCTTCAGTATTTCTGGAGCTAAACTACACTACACACTGCAGATCAAAGCATCAGTCCTGAACACACCTCACTCTGGATTAAAGGTTGACTTCTCATGGTGCAGGCAACACATGCTGAACCTACAGCTTGCTACTGTGTGCTGGGCTATCGAACGGGCCTCAAAGACCCCTTTCACTAACGGGCCAAGTGATGATCAACTTGTGATCGCTGCTTTGCAGGTGCTTGTGAGGACCTGAAGTTCTTGAACCATGTAGCATCAGTCTTTGCTCTCAGTGCGCGTCCTTGTGATGAAGGAGGAGAAGAAGCTTCGGCTCTGTGGCGCTCCCATCAACATGGGGGCCTGGTTCTTGTGGACGATCTCAATCTGGTATTTGGAAGAAAGAAGCTGAGATTAGATTGCTGTTGCTTGGCTGCATTGTGAAGAAATGTCTAAGGAAACTGTTGTCTGAGGAAAAGGACATAGAAATGTCTTTTTCCTCTTTGTTTCAGAAATCTTGGTAACAATCAACCAGCTGCTTTAGTCCAATCAGCTTTATAAGTCACATGTGAGCAGAGTTTTCAGACTCTTTCAACGTCTTAACCTCCTGCTTCTCCCAGCATGCATATTCCCCCTTCCTCCTATTTTCTTTCATTATGCTAATGGATTAGTACATTGGCAGAAAATTGCCAACAATTTTGAAATCAAATAATAATTTAAGTCGGTTCATTAAGCAACAGCGGTTTCACCTTTCCAAAAGCGAGGATTTGCAGATGCTTCTTTGTTTGCTTTGCATCAGTAGCTAACTGTCCTTTCAAATGTAACACACGATTTAAACAAATTTTGGGAAAATCTTCAAAAAAGTGAATTTTTCTGTTTCCATTCACTGCTGTTATGTGAATATTAGAAGTTTGTTTGTCACGATAGGTACTGTTTTGGTAAACAAATTCTGTTTCAGCTCACTGTTTCCTGGCTGCACTGTCCTCTCTGGGCACCTAAACAGGTGTAATACAGTGGGGTGTGGTCAGGTGTGGTCTATCTGTTTGCAAAGCACTTAACTTTGGTTCATCCTCCTCAGTTCAGTATGCTACAGTGCTGTGTTCCCCATTGTTTCAATAGATCTGAATCAAATGTTACAGATCAGTTGTTATTTTACCACTTTCTTTGTGATGGGAAGGAGAAAAAGAATTGGCTACAACTGATTAGGCAAGTCATAGTGATCTTAAATTAATGCAATTTAATCAGAATAAAACTTGTAGTTCAGTGGGTAGAGCAGCACCAACCGGAGGGTTGGTGGTTCGAATCTCGGTGCCTACAGTCCACATGTTGAAATGTCCTTGGGCAAGACCCTGAATCCCCAAGTTGCCCCCCTGATGGTCAGAGCCATCAGTTGCCTCATAATGTAGCTAGCTATTAGCACAAATATAACATATACACTGATGAAAGTAACGGTAAACTTTGAACCCAGAAGTGGAATGTTATGTCACAATTAACAAGTGGATTGTTTCAATTAGTGTTTCACCACAAATTCAATTACATTTTATCTGTATAACACCAAATCACAAAAAAGTCATCTCAGGACACTTTACATATTAAGGTCAATTCCTTACTTTTATTATTATTATTACATAGAAAGACCCAACAAATCATCAAAGAAAGCTTCATTTCTCCAGGTATCTATAGATGCTCTTGTAGGGGCTCCAAAGATTATAGGGAACTGTTTGCTTTACCTGTAATCTAAATCACTAAAACGTATCCCCAAGAAACTATGAGAGAGAGTTCACTTTACCCACTGCTGTCTCTGCACAGAACTGAATTCAATAATGCATCAACAGCCTAATGTCTCCCATATGGGCCCTGGGTCCATATGGGTTCTTGTCAAATGGGGTCTGCTGGCATATGAGTGTATATTTGAGGGTCCTTAATGTGACAGACTTTGAGAATCCCTAGCATTCATGACTGATAACAAATGGTATCACACATTATGGTGGATTATGGTAAAGTGTAGACTGTATGGGTATAACATCCTGTTTCCCAGCAGTGATATCATTTCTGTTGACAAACTGCAGATCAATGGTACAACAAATATGAACCATCGCGGGCTGTCAGATTAAGCCCAGAGTTCATTATATTGTTGCACCAAGTCTAAACTCAGTAATGGGGAGAGGAAATGCTACCATCTGCAGGGACCACATTCCCTTCAAAGGAACGCTGCCATTTATTGGACTTGACTCTGTAGCATTTGTAGGTTTTCTTGCATCAATAAACCTGATTCAAATTATTATTTCTAATGGACTTTACACACTAACCTTTTTAGGCAAAACACAAAAGGGGGTCTAAAAGAATACCTGGGATAAATTTAGAAGATAACGGAGCTCTGTTTTAAAGATGTGACATTAGGCATTTATGTGCATCAGGAGCCCTAGTTACAAAGCAATATGCCAAAGATATTAATAGCAATTAAAACAAATGAATTTTGTATCTTGGCCATCAAAAATCATCTAAATTGAGAAAACTGATGAACTCAAAGTGGTATATTGTGGTAACACAGTAAGAATTTCAGTTCAGTTCATTTATTTCAGACAGCAATACATGTCACATCAAAATGAAAATGGATTGGTGATGAATAACTGTTATTCATGCAGAAGAACTGAGATGCAATTGCATAGTTGTTAATAATTAGCAGGATAACATCCCACTTGAACCGCCATGTTTTTATAAACATTTAACAGGTCGACTGATTCAAATTCAACACCAATAGTATAAATAAGATTCATTAAACTCCAGCACCGGTCTGTTATTGTCAGATCCTAAATGTGGAGTTGTGCATGCAGATACAAGAGCACTTGCAAACTACTTGTTTTGTCATGCACTGGGGTTTTCAGCTTTCCTGGTGATGCCTATGTAAATCTCTGCCTTACTTCGCCCACAGTGGCGCTGCAATTAAATTTAAAGACAACAATAATTAAGGCAAACTAAGGAGTTTAATTTTGGGGAACAACTTGGACTGAGAGCTAACACTTGTCGAGGTATATGTTTGAGACAAAGTTGGAGCGAACTAAGAAGCTGAATTTGCATCATTATGTATCTGCTAGAGCAGGCTATTGCACAAAGCAATGATCTCTGGGGAGAAAAGCAAAAAACTGACATCTGTGCTGTTAATTTGCCCACCATATTTATGTCTGTGAAGGTATGCGAGATAACAGGAACATTTCCTTACCTTTCAAATGACCATACAGTTGAATCAACATCTCTAAACAAGTTTAATCAATGAATATGATCAACTTCATGAAGGAGGCTTTACTGTAGGACTGATTGTATGATGGGAACCACCTTAGCTGGCCAAACATCTAAATTGATTGATTGATTGATTGATTGATTGATTGATTTTATTCTTTCAAACATGCAGAACAGAACAAATGAACAAATGACAACAACACACATAATTTCACATATCCAACCAATACTAATCCAAAATCAGTTTGCTTACACCTAATACATGTTTGAATGGAGTAGGAAGAAGTCAGACTTATCCAGTCCTACCCCATGACATCATATTACAAAATTTCATGCATCATCAGCTGCAAGCAGTATCTCTACATAGATAAAACAGAGTGTTTCCTCAATGCCTTCTCGAATAAATCTTATTCTTGCATATATCTTGTATAACACATACATTTATATTTATATTTAAACTCCTCAATTCTAGTACTATTTTTCATGTCCACAGTTAAATTATTCCATAATTTGACCCCACTTATAGAAATACAAAATCTTTTTTTGGTTGTACGTATAGCATGAACTTTTAAATTTAAGCGTCCCCTTAAGTCATATCCCCCTTCCCTTTCACCAAATAACTTTTGGATTCC
>NW_018128046.1:528391-543623 GCF_001952655.1 Monopterus albus
TTCCCTCTAACTTGTATCAAATGCTTTTCTTAGGTCAATAAATATCCCCATCGTATATTTTTTCTCATCCATAGCACTTGTAATGTCCTCCATCAGGTCAGTAATGGCAAAGGATGTCGATCTTTTCGACCTAAAACCATATTGACAATCAGATAAGATTTTATGTTTGTCAATAAATGTGTCTAATCTGTTATTAAAGAGTTTTTCCAGAATTTTTGAAAATTGTGACAACAGAGAAATCGGTCTATAATTTGTGAGGTTGTGCTTATCACCAGATTTATACAGAGGAATAACCTTTGCTATTTTCATATTATTGGGGAACTGCCCAAGTCGAAACGACATATTAAAAATATGGGTTAATGGTTTGCATATCCCCTCAATTACCCACTTGACAGTTGTCATGGTGATACCATCACTATCACTGGATGTTTTGTTACCACATTTGTTCACTATCTCTATAATTTCCTTTTCAGCTATGGGCTTCAAAAACATTGAACTCATGTTCCTTTCGATTGTATTATTATTTATAGTGATGGATGTATCATCTGTACAAATGCCTCCTGCTAAACTAGGACCAACGTTCACAAAGAACCTGTTAAACTTTTCAACTACATCCTCCATTTTTAAATTAAATTGAGATGATATATGCAATAAAACTAGAAGAATAGAGTGGGGGATGTAATTTAATCCCAGTCTGTACCTGCCCACACAGTGAAATCACCTGTGCAGGCACCACAGCTGTGTGAGCACTGAATCATTAAACTCTCAGCCTCTTAAAGAATAACTAAACACCAGCAAAGGTGCTACAGACCGGAAACATTCAACAAGAAAGTGTAGTGATTTTTTTTTTTTTATATGTACTCTATGCTTAATTATTGACTTACAGTACAGGGAGTCTGCATCCAAGGTTCACCATCAATCTGCATGGGCAGGGATTTACTGGTTCTGCAAGTAACAACAAAATATAATACAATGAAACATCATGAAAAAATTATGAAAACATCAAATTCTGTATAACCAATCTACAGTTAAATACTATATAATAATAATCATTTTTATTCGCCAAGTATGTTACATCCACAAGGAATTTGTCTCCAGTACAGAACCAATCTGTGGCACAAACCAGTGGTGAAACTGTCCCTGCAGGGTGCTACTGTGGCCATCGGGAACAACTTGGGGTTCAGTGTCTTGCCCAAGGACACTGACATGTTGACTGCAGGTGCTGCAAATCAAACCTCCAACCTTCTAGGTGGAAGATGACCACTTTACCCCGAGCCACAGCCACCCCATATAATACTTCATACTAAATTTTCCATTCAGCATGAGTGTTCCTAAAAATAAATGTAACCGATTTTTGCTGCACAGTAGAGTAGTGGTCCACTTTAACGCTGACCTGATGGTCACAGAGGAGCACTGTGCTAGACGCCTTCCTGCACTCTTGAGACCGGTGTAGATCTGACCCATCTCCATGGCTCCTTCCAGTCCTACCACCTCCAGCAGCTGGTCAGACAGGTCTAAAACACAAAAAGATATCTTTAAACTAATGCACATAAAGTCCAGTCAACTGGACGTGATTGAAATTCACTTGATTATTAATTGTGTTTGTGTAATGACTGCCGATTATTGATTGATGCTGATTGGACAATGAAGATTCAAGCAAGCACGCATTGTGAGCATGAAAACAACATGTACAATATGTTCACTGATGTCCCCAAATGTCTTCGACTTTAAAACCACAAATTAAACCCAGAAACAAAAGGGAGGGAGAAGAGGAATCAAGGAACTAGAAACTGAAACTAGAACTAGAAACTGAGGGAAAATATGAAAACACTTCAGACTTTCCTTCTGCTTCTGAAATATTTAACATGCAGTTTTGAAAAAGGCAACAAGAATAACTACAGCTATTAATTAGATTGCACCAGCAATGCAAAGCAATCTTGTGATAATGTAATTATTAATTTCTCATCTGTTTTGCACTTATGAGCATTGATTTTGCCCCTGCTGGAAGCCCAGTGTCACGCAGGGCCCATCTGTTTCAGCGGCCCGCTCTGCCTCTGACTCTCCATTGACTCGTCCCTACTCAAATTAAGAAGCTGCTGCCTCGCTGTTGGGAGTATACAGACACTAATTGAAACTAAGACCCATTTTTAGGCACTTGGTGCATGCGAGCGAGTTAGCTCGCTGTCACCAGTGCTGCTCCGCCACTGTCATGTTATCAGAGCTGTGCTGGTTTCCTGAAGGAGTGTCCTGGGTAATGTTGCTGTTGTTGAGAGGTGTTGTTGCCGCTGCCGCGCTGTGATGTCCAGTTGTCACCATGGTGATGGACACGCGTCTGTCCCTATTTCAGTTCTGTGAGTACAGAGCTTTCCAGGGTCGAAGTGGAAGCGAGTGTGTACATACACAGCAGACCCCATGACACTGGGCTCTAAAGCTGCTCCTCCTCCCGTTAAGATCCCAAGTTGATGCAAACAGCTCACACAGGCCTGCACCGACACATAGGATTTCACCACGGTGATAGGACACCAAGTTAAATAAACCATTACTTATTAAAGCCAAGAGGTAAGGAACCATGCTGTAATGTTGCAAAGGGATTTTAAAATTTGTTTAAAATTAACCTACATTTCCATTATTTATGACAAACTCTTTTTAAAATTTATTCTCTCCTATTTTACTCAAGTGCAGACACACGCCTCCATTGACTTTATTGAATGAGAGCCAGACTATTGGTTAATTTCCACTTTTATTTTGAATCTCCTACCATTATTTATTATATTAGAGGTGCAAATGAAACCTCTGGAGCAGTAATCAAAAATATACTCTGCTAAATATAGAAATAAAGACATCATGTTTACTTCCCAGAGACAAACTGGGAGAAAAATGGAGTCAGCTATATGTTTACACAAGAAAATGGTTGAATTATTAACACAAGGTAAGCAGCCGCTGGCTAAAAATAAACCAAAACACCCCTTACCTAACCTAAAATCAACTGTGTATCTCATTTAAGTGAACAAAGTAATATTTGACTGTAATAAACACACACACACACACACGTGCACTGTGTTTTCATTCCTTGTGGGGACTTTACACTGACTTACATTCATTTCCTGTAGACTTATCCTAACCTTAACCATAACCACTACTTGCCTAACACCTAACACCTAAACCATGTTGTCACTCTAAAATTCAGAGATTTCCTTGTGGGGACCAGCTCCTGGTCCCCACAAGGATGCCCGAGTCCCCACAATGTGAGTGTGTTACCAGGTTTCGGTCCTCATGATGTAAGTAATACAAAGGCGCACACACACACACACACAGTGTGTGAGACAGTCATATGAATGAAATGTCTACATAGAAGATTCACAAAAGCATTGCTGTGGCTTTAATCTCCATGTGTTTCCATCAGAGTGGGATTAGAAACTGCATTTTGTCACTGTCAAAAAACTACCTGTCGAGGCCGGTGGCCGCACTGACACATGTGGAGCGACAGGGTGAAAGTGTAGGAATAAAAGAGAGACAGTGAGGGGAGTGGATCAGGACCAGCATCCGATCAGCTGAAAGTCAAGCTAAAGAGGAATGGCGGGAGGAGGAGGGAGGGTGCATGGAGGTCGATCCTCCAATGGAAGCTTCATGGGGCTTGTCATGGGGCATCAGTCCCAGGCATCAACCCGTCCACCCCCACATGGACCCCCCCTCACTCCCACCCTCCCCTACAAAACCTCAGTCCCATTCTAAATAATTCACTCCGTAGCCATTCCCTTCCACCTGAGGGGCTTGTCTCCTGGCGTCACCAGCGGGACGATTTAACAGCTCCCGAAAGGTCAGGGTTTTTTTTTAATCCCCCAGGCACCTCCACCCCCACACATACAGACACACTCAGCCACAAACACACACACAAAATAATCTCTGCCAACAGTTTGATCTGTGTGTTGTGCTCGGCAGTGCCCCCTCTGGGCTAATGCACCCCTGTGTTTACCTCTAAATATGCTGTTCTCTTGATCTGACAAGTTAGGCCACTCACCTTGAGGGCACCTTCTGCAAGGGCATGTACTCACAGACACAAAAGTGCACGCCCACACACACACATCAATATTGAAGCGTAATCAAACGGACACGAATACACAGAGGTGTAGTGGTACCAGTAACATACTCCCCACTCACACTAAGTGCTTTTCCAGGGTCAGACTGTGGACTTTTTTCAACCTCTATCACAGAAGTGATTTTTATTCAGGGATAAATGGAGTGTTCATTGTAGCAAAGTTGAGCTTTGAATTGGTTAACTAGCTCCCTCACAGTCTGCCCTCCTAACTACCACACTGAGCCTTCATCTGACAGTCACATTATACTGGTCCAAACCAATCCTCTCTCACCTCTCAAACAGTCCAAAATGCTGCTGCTTGCCTGCTGACAGGTACGTGTGAGCACTTTTGCACTGGTTACCAGTGGATTTTAGAATTAAATTTGAGATTCGTTTTACTTTTAAGGTGCTGCACAGGTTAGCTCTGAGTTATTGTATATTATGTATCTTATAAAGTGTTGTAGGCCCTAACCCTAACCCTCACGATCTCTTAGATCTACTGATCATTTGTTTCTGACAGTTCCAAAGTCACGGTTGAAAAGCAGGGATGATCGCACTTTTCCGATCATGTCCCCTAAACTTTCTCTTTAAATGTGTTGTCCTTTATTCAGTTTTTAGTTATTTTTTGGTACTTCTATTTTGTGTCTTATTTTAATCTCTGATGCCACTTATGTGTGCTGTTAAGAAGCACTTTGAAACATGTTTGGAAAAGTGCTATATAAATACATTTTATTATTATATTTTTATTATTACCATACTAGAGAAGCTACAAGACAAGTATCCCAATAGTGCTTATTTTGTTTGTATTGACTGAGCCATTTTCCTGTTTCTTCCACTCCCTTACTGTCCCCGCTGTGATTTATACTTTCTCTTCTTGTCACTGCCTTTCCAACTCACAAACATTTGACTTTTTGATCACAAGTAAACATTGTGAACATGAATTAGGAATGAACTTACTGTACCGTTTATTAACAGACATTGAGTTTTGAAGGCAAACAGCTACTGAAATCCAATGGAGACAAAACAATCAAATTTGTGAAAAAAAATTAATAAACCATCTTAGAAAACTTCACAGACGTCTGTTTTTTCATCAGTCTTGGCCGGTGAGCACTGCCACCATGTCTGGGGATCCTCACTGACTCAACATGTTTCAGGTCCGACACCCTACTTCACCCTAACACACCATCTCACCAGGAAACCTAAAAACATACTGTGCATCACATGACCAAGCAGGAGTTAGACATGACCGAGTCCCATCCCTCATGATCTCTTCACTACACTGGCTCCCAGTGTGTTTAGCATGCTAAACATTTGCACATTAGCATTAAACTCAAGTACAACGGAGGCTGATGGGGGTTAAATTATTTGCTCATAAACCATTGTATTGAATAATTTACAATTATGACCTGCTTGTAGCACAACTTTCACGGTAATTTATCCAGTAGTTGAGATAATTCACTGTTGGTCTGGCTGTCTAACATTTGCCACCTGTGCTAACATGGCTAAAAAAATAAAGCCTGGAACTCAATTTCTACCACTTATTTCTAAGAGCTCCTCCACTGCACCAGTTCCCACAGAGCAGCTGACTCATTCTGCTCTGTTCATTCATATATTGCCGTTGACGGGCTTCCTTTTGACGTAAATCGATTCAGGGTTATGCCCAACACCCCTTCAGTCCACTCCAATTAGATGAGTCTGTCCACTACATAGACCATTAACACACAAAAGACTGTTCCAAAGAGTGACAAGACTGTACTTCTTCTTTGCAAACAAGACCTGCTAGATATGATTCATCTTGTCATCTGTGAAATATTCATGCACTCTGGAAAAGTTTGGCCAAAAGTTTATTCGGTGGTCTGCCTGATAGGAGCAAGGCCACAGACAGCCTGTGATGTGAGCTTAGGGAAAACAGCCCGGTACACTGCACATTTACATTATTATTGTCAAACAGTGCAAGCCAACCATGATCTACAATATATGTAGGTTTGTGAAAATGCTTTTGGTGACTCACCAGTTACCTAATGCCTTGTTTTTTTGGCTTTTCAAAAACAATTTATAATGGCTTGTGCTTCAAACAGGAGTAAGAGTCCAGTGTAGCAGCTTGAAATGCTAATGTCAGCATGGTGCAGTGACAATGTTAACATACAGTTGTGTTTAACATGTTCATCTGAGTTTAACATTTACCAGTTAGCACCAAACAAGTATGGCTGAGGGTGATCACATAGGTCACCAGGAGATTATGTAGAACATTTCACTGCAGCACACCTGACACAGTTATTTCACTGAATAAATGAAAACTTTGGGGGTGCTAGATGAAAGATCAGGAGATCCCCAAAGTCATGGGCCAAAGTAGTTGACTTACCAACATTACCCACGCTGCAAGTGCAGCGTAAAACACAAACTCTGTTTTGAAACAGTACTGTACATTATGTAATGAGACATCTCCTATTGGATTTGTGCAGCCTAGTCTCACAGCATAATGTATAATAGCTATGTTGGTCCACAATGCAAAATGTAATAGTCTTACAATAAAGCCTCAATGCAATGTTTTTCTGGATCAAAAATTGTGACATGGGAATGTTCTGGTGGCGAAAAAGAAACACAATGGCTGACATTCCTTATACTTGGTTAAAGCAACTAGTACATGGTAAGGGAAAGCCACTTGGTTTGGTTAAAACATTCTCGGATGAAAAGCATAGCATTGCACAGGGGACCTGATCTCCAGTTTTCTGCATATAGGTCAGGTGTTTGTTGGACCCATCCATCCACCCAGTCACCACCTTCCTAGTGTTTTTTAACATTCTCTAGCCTTCAATGGATGCTAAAAGCTAGCTTCCCAATTCACACTCCAGTCTAATTGGTGGATGTAATGCACTACTTTGTTGTTTGCCAATGGCCACAAAACGCAAAGGAGAAGAACACAAAGAAGGGCATTGGGCTGCAATACTAAAATGTTTCCACATCACAGTTCTACAGCTGTTGACACCAATACATTATACACTGTGGATCAACATACTGCAGCTATTCATAATCACCTTTATTTGACCAAGTATGTTACACACAGGGCGCAACACTCTCACCGCTGCGGCCCGGGTTCGAATCAGGGTTGCGTCAGGAAGGGCATCCGGCGTAAAACGCGTGCCAAATGTCAACATGCGAGTCATCAGTGTGACGATTCGCTGTGGCAACCCCTAAACGGGAAAAAGCCGAAAGTGACTTTCTTTCTATGTTACACACAAGGAATTTGTTTCCGGTACAGAACCAAGGCAGCCATCTGCAGCACAAAGTCACACCGATGGCTCTAACCATTGGGGGCGAATTGGAGGTTTCAATGTCTTGCCCAAAGACACTTCGACTGCAGGCACCGTGATTCGAATCTGCAATCCTCTGGTTGGAAGACGACCGCTCTACCCACTGAACCATAGTCAACCCTATTCCACACTTTCTGGTGAGACTGGGCTGGTTTGTAGGTTGTACAGTGCCTTGCGAAAGTATTCGGCCCCCTTGAACTTTGCAACCTTTTGCCACATTTCAGGCTTCAAACATAAAGATATAAAACTGTAATTTTTTGTGAAGAATCAACAACAAGTGGGACACAATCATGAAGTGGAACGAAATTTATTGGATATTTCAAACTTTTTTAACAAATAAAAAACTGAAAAATTGGGCGTGCAAAATTATTCAACCCCCTTAAGTTAATACGTTGTAGCGCCACCTTTTGCTGCGATTACAGCTGTAAATCGCTTGGGGTATGTCTCTATCAGTTTTGCACATCGAGAGACTGAAATTTTTGCCCATGCCTCCTTGCAAAACAGCTCGAGCTCAGTGAGGTTGGATGGAGAGCATTTGTGAACAGCAGTTTTCAGTTCTTTCCACAGATTCTCGATGGGATTCAGGTCTGGACTTTGACTTGACCATTCTAACACCTGGATATGTTTATTTGGGAACCATTCCATTGTAGATTTTGCTTTATGTTTTGGATCATTGTCTTGTTGGAAGACAAATCTCCATCCCAGTCTCAGGTCTTTTGCAGACTCCATCAGGTTTCCTTCCAGAATGGTCCTGTATTTGGCTCCATCCATCTTCCCATCAATTTTAACCATCTTCCCTGTCCCTGCTGAAGAAAAGCAGGCCCAAAACATGATGCTGCCACCACCATGTTTGACAATGGGGATGGTGTGTTCAGGGTGATGAGCTGTGCTGCTTTTACGCCAAACATAACGTTTTGCATTGTTGCCAAAAAGTTCGATTTTGGTTTCATCTGACCAGAGCACCTTCTTCCACATGTTTGGTGTGTCTCCCAGGTGGCTTGTGGCAAACTTTAAACGACACTTTTTATGGATATCTTTAAGAAATGGCTTTCTTCTTGCCACTCTTCCATAAAGGCCAGATTTGTGCAGTATACGACTGATTGTTGTCCTATGGACAGAGTCTCCCACCTCAGCTGTAGATCTCTGCAGTTCATCCAGAGTGATCATGGGCCTCTTGGCTGCATCTCTGATCAGTCTTCTCCTTGTATGAGCTGAAAGTTTAGAGGGACGGCCAGGTCTTGGTAGATTTGCAGTGGTCTGATACTCCTTCCATTTCAATATTATCGCTTGCACAGTGCTCCTTGGGATGTTTAAAGCTTGGGAAATCTTTTTGTATCCAAATCCGGCTTTAAACTTCTCCACAACAGTATCTCGGACCTGCCTGGTGTGTTCCTTGTTCTTCATGATGCTCTCTGCGCTTTAAACAGACCTCTGAGACTATCACAGTGCAGGTGCATTTATACGGAGACTTGATTACACACAGGTGGATTCTATTTATCATCATTAGTCATTTAGGTCAACATTGGATCATTCAGAGATCCTCACTGAACTTCTGGAGAGAGTTTGCTGCACTGAAAGTAAAGGGGCTGAATAATTTTGCACGCCCAATTATTCAGTTTTTTATTTGTTAAAAAAGTTTGAAATATCCAATAAATTTCATTCCACTTGATGGGTTCGTTTACTGCAGAGACTGCAGGATTTATGCCAACAACCATAACAGTCATACATGTATTTAAACTCCTATGCTGTCAAGTTTACCTTGAACTGCAAACATCAGCTCTTTCGGGTCAACCACAGGTGTCCTTTTGTCTCTGCCCTTTTTGCCCCCCTTGCGGTGACCCCTCCTCTTCTTGCTCTTGCCCCAAAGGTTGGAGCCGCCGTGCATGCTGGGAATGTTGAGAATGGCAATTCCTTCCAAGGAGATGCTGCTGAGGTCCAGAGTAATACCATCACACTTTCAGAAAGAAGAAAGAAACAGAATTGGTCTAATCACACAGCTGTCATAATAGGTTAGCAATGAAAGATTCTGAGCTCAGTAATTCGCCTGACCTCTGAACTAATCAAAAGCTTGTAATGTGTACACGAACCCATCTCTTTGAACATCTGAGCCTCTCTCTCCATCTTAACATTTAAACCTGAATCTGCCTTTCTGTCTATGGTTGACATTGGTTCCTGTGTGAACTTAGATGGAGACAGAGAAACCAAACCCATGCCTTTATCTGAGCTTTAGCTTGTTACTTTGTCTGAGCATGAGTGTGAACTGCCTTAAATTTAAACTTGTTTCACTGACCCTGGACTTGCCTCTTTGCCTGAATCACAGTTTGGACCTGTCACTGTCTCTGAGCCTAAACTTGACATAATCACTGTAAGGCTGAGTATCAACCTTTCTGAGCCACAGCCTGTCTGTTTCAGCCTGAACTTAAACATGTTTCTCAATTTGAGCCTGGGTGTGAACTTGTTCTGCTGTCTTGGTCTAAACCTGTTGCTCCATCTGAGCCTGTTTTTCTGTCTGTGCCTAAATATGAATTTAGCTCAACCTGAGCCTGAACATTTCCTTTTGGTCTGAGGCTGAAGCTGAAACCAGAATGCACCAGAACCGTCTTCTGTCAGGTATTATGCTCTGAAAGTATAATTATAATAATGGATATTACACAAGTCTGGATTCGTCCTCACCTCCATACTGGCTCTACTCCATTAGGTACTTAACCAGCACTAATTAATAAAGGCCTTTGCACTGTGTGGATAACTCTGAGAAGGGGTAAGATGAACTGTACAGAAACCATCTTCATTATCACTCAATATCACACACAGCAGGGTCATGCAGGGCTAATTACCTATGTGTTTGAACTGAGGTTCAGTGACAAGCAGGTGGGGAGGTCCACAGATAGCCTGTACACGTTAACACTTGTCCGGGTAAATTTGGGCTATTCATGGAACAAGCACTAACCAGAATGTTTTTAAAAGGCACTGTTAATCTCACCAGCGAATTTATTGTATTGCATGTTCATATCGTCTAATCAAATATTCCTAATAACACGGAGAAAGTCTGACTGGTTGGGATTCACATAAAATAGTTGTTCAAAGGCAAATTTACAAAAGCGGGGACTTGAAAAGTATTTTCTTCTTGTACGTGTCTCTTCAAATGGAAAATGTGTGGTTTGACTTACCTCGACCTCCAGAAAGTCGTGGAGCTTCTTACATGTGGCCGAAAACGTCTCAGAAGTGCCGAACTCAAAGTACCACAGCTTATTCTTTGTTCTGAAAAAGACAAGACCACAGGGAACTGCAAAGGGACCAAGAACAGAGCAGGAGTGTTTTCTCCACATGTGAATCTGAATCTGGTGCTGTCATAGCACCTCTCTTCTCTGTCTAGTTCCCAGCATGCTGAGCCTATGGCCCAGAAACAGAGGACTCCTCTGTGAAGGTGTATTGTGTTTGGGAAAACATATCTTCTAAACTACACAGGAAATACACCTGTAATGTTTACTGTTGGCTAAAATCGTCCTGTCATTAATCTCCAAAGAATGCATAATGTGCTTCATTAATCACATACTGAAGCATGATGATGAGTCTGAAGCCAGTTAAAGAGGCATCTGAGGGAGCACATGGGGTGGCCGGTGTGAACCAATGCCCAACATTAAGGCCATGTGAGGGGTCTAACAGGCTAATTTACCTACCCCTGCAATTAACAGAGGACTGGGGTGCTGCTCCCTGGGCTTCCTACAGCACTCACTCCCATTGCTAAGGCTGATGATCAGCGACCTCACAGAGACGAGTCACCATCTGTCTGAATACTGCTCACACATTCTCTCATGACTACAAGAATCATCTTTATACTGTATTTTCCTGCAGTAGTGGTTATTTATTGTACTGCTTCTATTCTATATTATATTTTTATTAGTGAAGTGTGACATAATGAAGCAGCCTGTGTAATCATGCTGATCATGTAAACAGATACCAACAGTGCAATCCAGACTGGAATTTAAAAGGAAATGCCACATTTAACAACTGTATTTATCTGAGTAGCTGATTAGTGGGGTTACAGTATTTAAATTATTTTATTTCAATGATGAGCAAGCAAAGTGCATTAAGTTAGATGTAAATACTGACTGGCAGAAGTCTAGGTTGATGGGGTGAGCTATGGACAGGATCTTGTGTGCTTTAGTTTTGCTTAATTGGCCATGTGAGAAAACAGCATTCAAACTCTTTCCTTCTCAGTGACAGCTACAGTTTGATTGTCCAGAATCAGAACGTCACTTCCTCTTTGCTGCCAAAACAGGAGGTGCACAAACTGTACAATAAAAATTGCACATCAGTCCATGACAGCTCTGTTAAGTGTGCAGTATGAATCACACAAATATCACACACCGTCTTTTACTTTGTCAACTTGCTCTGTGGAACTACAAATGAAAATTAGCTTGAGGATAAACCTTGAGTAATACATGTACTTTGTATTGTCCCTGATAGCTCCCTTAGAGTCGACAATCATCATAGCCCCTCACAAAGCTAAAAATGTCTTTTAAAAGAAACATTTCAAAATGTTTGGGTGCTTGTATATGTAAAAACTAACTTTTTCCACACAGCCCTATGATTTACTCAGTGGAACATTTCCTCTCGACCTGGGGGGCAGGTATATAAATTACTCCTTAGTGCTTTCAGTGACAACAGACTGTGGTGAGCTTCACTGAGGGAGTTAACCCTTGTGTTCTGTTAAGGATCATAAATACTATAAGTTATGTTCATTTTAACTAGGACCGGTAATGTATTTAAAATCACAGAGCTTTTCTTTGAAAATGTTCTACTGGTAAAGGCATGATCACTGAGAGTGAGCCGATTCTGCTTTAGTTTATTCGTGTACATTTTTCCACAATTTCATTGAAAAGTCTGTAACAGGTCTGTGTTCATTTATTGACAAAAAGGATTTCAGGTTTATTCTATACTGAAGAACAGATTGTGAGAAGCTTTTGGTTCTTCCAAGAAACAACAGACAACAACACATAATTTATCTCAAAGCTTCAAGAACAAAAAACCCCTACAACAGTGCTGACATGCAGAATTGGGAACAGTAAAAAATAGTTTTCTCTTAGCTGGAGTCAAAGCACTACATGAAGGCCGTATTAGTATAAGCAGAGTAACAATCACTGAATTATTGATTTCCTCATTAGGACTTTTGTCAGGACCATTTAGCCACTTTATAAATGAGCTTTCATTAGAGTACTTGCAAGGTAGCCATTTATAATCTGCAACATAGTCAATAGCAGGATGGGACCAGAAGGAGGCAGGAGGGTGACAAGGCCATGCTGAGAGGCTTTACACAGTAACACATCCCCAGCATCATCAGTTTGTAGGCTCAGTAGTCCAGAGTGGAAACCCAGAAGAGCACATGAACACAAGCCTGGGTCATTTTGCAAACAAACAAATGAAGGTGGCTACTTCGAAGAACATATTCAAAACTAATGGCTGGCAAATGATGGAGAGGATGAGGACAGATATAGGCAATGCTCTTTGTTGCTTTGTTCAAGCAGGTTTTAGTTTGTTTTTCGTAAATTCAAGAGCCTTTGATATCTAAAGCCGTGTTTAGACTCAAAGGTGACACGATCGCATATATTAAAGATAAGTTGATGTGAAAGGTTGTAGATTCTCTCTAGGTGAGAGAAACTGAGGTGAAAACATCTGTACAAGCTGAAAATGTTTCAGCTTGAGAGAAAAGTTCACATTTATGCCACAGCTTCATAAATGTAGAGAGATGAAAAGGAAACAGGGAGAAGCTTAAGAAACCTGCCAACCTGTTTACAGGTCAAGGTGCTTTTGTTACAGCAAAACAAAAAGTTTCATCAGCTAATCTACTGGATATATCAAGATGTTTTATCATTCACCTGTTGGGCATATAATTGTTATCAGTTTAGATAAGAGTAAAAAAATCTCCTATACACCACTGACTCATCAAATTTTTCAGCACGACTACAGCTTCTGGTCTTTTCTTACAACAGAACCAAAGACCACCTGGCACAACTGGAACCAAACACAGGAAACTACTGTACATCCTCAGTAAGAACAGATACGGTAAAAGACTAACATCTGTCTGTCCTGTCGATTACCACTTACACTAACAAGTGCACCATGACAACAAATCACCTCATGTCCCTGCTCATTAGGTAATTAGGAGCATCTTATTGGCTGGATTAGATTGAAGAATGTTATCTACTGACTGACACTGAACGCTGACTAGTCAGCAGTGTCTTCAACAGTGGCCAGCTTGTCCTAGGATTAATACAGAGTCCATGTCAGTAAAATGATACATTTAAGGTACAGTAGATTAAGAGGACCTTTCTGTTTTCAGAGGAAAAGTGCTTCCACTGACAGACAGCGTTCTGTACCGTACATAGCAGATTTTCATTTCATGGACATGTATTGTGTGTTCTTTGACTGCGAAGTGAAGCTAAAGACAAATTTCCACAAGGTGGACAATAAAGTTATCCTAACCAAATTTCTCAGAGTCCACACTTCAAAGGCTTCTGCAGTGATTTTACCTGCACTATATCAATGCAAAGTGTACTGCAGTAATAACTAAGCGGTATGCATGTGAGTTCAGCTGTAGTAGTCGCAGCTGGTAGGCCAAAAGAAAACAGTGGCTCAGGTTTCTAGAGCCACTGAGGTGTCATTAATTTGCACAAACAAATCATTAAACAAAACAGAAAAACGAGAAGGCAAATACAAACTGTGCAGCTGAGGAAGAAAACACAAAGAACTTTAGAAAAACACATCTAACCAAAATAAAAAGAGGGAAAAAAAGCAAATGACAGACAGATGAGCTACACATCAGAAAGACAAATACACCTCAAACAGCCTGAATCTGAACAACACCGCCGTGTTCGTCAGGCCACCACTGCTTGGTCACCGTATTAGAGGATGTCAGAGGCGATAAGCTTCAGCGCAGCGTCACTGTCCTGAGGCCACAGCACCTTTTAGATGCACTTTCCCCTGGCCACACTGAACACCAAGCAGAGTACCATTGATTTTTTTCCCCTCTGACACTTAATCTAACCCACAATGATCTATGACCTTATTTTCACACTAATTTGTTCTTGATCAGAGGTGATAAATATCGCATTGACATAACCAGCTCTTTGTGCATCACATCAATGCACTGTTTTGTTTAACATGACACAGCCTAGAGCGCTTCGACTCCGACTGGCAGTTTGAGAAATGACCTGACTTGCTTCGTCTTGCCTTCAAGATGCAGCAAGCAGTTTGAAAAATGTATGTCTTTCTGTATGACTGCGCTGATTCCAAGGTGTTTTTTTTTAAAGCAAAAACTACTGTTAATAGTATAATATATCCAACATCTTTAGAAACAAATACAAAGCGCAGGGTGTGTGTGTGTGACCCACACATGTATCACATTTGAATGAAGGTGATCACTTTTTACACAATTTAAATGATTGTATTTCAGTGTGAGACAGTGTAACCTAAACCTTTTTTGTGTACATATATACACTGAACCAATCTAGGTTTACTGCTGCGTAGGCACACCTTTCTGGGGGGGGGGGTCACACTAGTCAAATAGTTCTGTTGTAGAAATTTGCTCCAAAACCTTCTTCTTCGTCTTAATGTGGAGAGTTGCTGTCGAAGCCTCCTGTGACCCACTGAATAGCGCTGACAGCAGTGCAGAGATATTAGTTTCTAAAATGTTTTGAGTGGGACTGACCTCTCTCACCAGTCAGAGATTTTCAGTTATTTCTGTCAGTTTTGTTGCATTCTCATTTCTTGCAATTTCATAACGACAAATATTTGAAGAGTGATGGAGCGTAGCAGATCATAGTAGAGCCTAGTGGAGCAGGGAAAG
>NW_018128046.1:543653-544778 GCF_001952655.1 Monopterus albus
TGGAGTTTTATGATAGCACTACCTTTAGCTACATACTGTAGCTTTCAGCATGACTTTCAATGCTCTAAAAAAAGTGGTGCTTCCAGTATTTCATGGGAAACTGGGCAAAAATAGACCCTGTGAACTTACAGGGGTCCCTATGTTGGAGTAGGAAACTGTGGCAGATACATTCATGAAACTCTGACATTGTGTTTTAGCAGCCAGTTGTAACAGTGGTCTGTTGAACAAGCAGATATCACAGTAACATAAAATCTGAACTGAAACAAATCTCGTTTGTGATTCTGTGCTACCATACAATGTACCTACTTCATCCATTACTGTTGGGAACTGTTAGACACCTCGCATGAACTTAACAAGGCAATGCTGTTAATTAATGATTTCATATTGTTTACAAGGCCTGAAGCATTTTAGCAATGTGTTTATCTGAGGTCTGACACCTCCAGCAACACATCAGCAGGGAAACGTTAGGCTTTGGTCTACAGTCAGAGTGTGATTCAGTAAGAGATATTTCTTCACTACGCTTTGAGAGTTGCCACCGAAAAAGAACCCAGTAGGTGTCGATCACAGACATGCACCCATCTTCATAATGCGTCTTCATTCTAAAGTGGCATTAAACACACAGGCTACATTTCTACTACTCAAAACTGGACAAAGTCCTTCATATACAAGGTTCTCCATTTGGATGTGATCTAAAAAGAGAATATAATTCATAAAATTTGATTCTGTCCAAACAAACAAAAATGAAATAGGACTTAAACAGTTCATATTATGCAGACATGTAGATGTTGATTTATCATTATCAAGGTGAATTTGTCATAACTTTTGTGATTTTTCTTCTTGTTGCTCAGCATCTACTGAATGTGCAGATTCATGTGTTGTGTGTGTGCACATGTGTGTTTGTCTGTGTTCCCACTGTGCTGGGGACAGGGCCACAGGTGAGATCTCTCTAAATTACACACAAGTGGCCATTAATTATAGATGACACTTTGGTCACATGAACGATTTCATCCCCCAATGAGGTCCAAAGGCGGCCGCTCCTGAGGTCCTCCGTGTGTGTGTGTGTGTGTGTGTGTGTAAATGGGGGTTGTGCATGTGTAATTTAGAGTGCCTTCACCTGTGGCTCTG
>NW_018128046.1:544793-555979 GCF_001952655.1 Monopterus albus
GCAGGAAACACACACACCCCTACATGAGAGCGTGCACATTGGCATCAGTGTGTTGATGCGTGCGTGTGTTGGTGAATCTGGCGGCCCCATCCAGCACATCGCAGGACTTTGATGAACATACTCATTATGCTAAAGAGTGCTCCATGCCTGGGCTTCCCTGCGCCTTCAGGAAAGGTTAACTCAGGATGGTTACACAGCACAGCGAGAGCCTGTGGGCGCACGGGGGCAGAACGGCTCTGGAGGAGCACACTGATGGTGTTAGATGTCTCAGACCAAAAATAGATCTGGGTATGCAGAGCAAATATCATGGGAACATCAAGGCGCCATGATTGAGCCCACAGAATAAACAAACATTGCAGGTGAAGCCACAGCAGCTGAAAGATCCCACATCAGATTTCCCCTCAGATCTATTTGATCTGTGGGGAAAGTGAAGAGCTGCACGGAGGCCAATTCTGTTTTCAAAGATGTCCTTTCCTGATGATTGTAACCTCAATTTAAAACTGTGGTGATTAAAAAAAAAAAGTAGAGACCATCCTTAGTAAAAAAATATGGGTGTGGCCTATACTGATAGATGCGGAACCAGGAACAAAATCCTGAAAAATCGCATGGTTCACAAGTAATGAATGAAAAGGTAAACTGTGGGGCGATACTGTTATCTGAATAAAGAAAAGCTATCATCCATTTCTTGCCTCAGGTGTAGATTTACTGAATTTCTTGACAGGTTCCTAAGATATCCTGCTAACCTAACAGGCAGACCAACTAATGGTTTAATAGATTGTTTGGCGAACTCACAAGCTGAAGGCTCAGATTTTTGCATGAAATCCACATACTGAAAATACATTTAAATTCATATCACCGTACTGATATGTGTTAGATGTAACCTGTCCTATAAAGTTTTGAGATTGGCTAAAAGTGTCATCTGACATCATGTATACCAAGACAGAATTAGTTAACAAGACAAAGAAGAGCAAGTGGCTCAGAAACTGTACAAGAGCACAAAGAACTATGTGCTCCATTCTTCGACCCCCGCTTTCTCTCACTATTACTCTCTTTCCGTCGGAGTCAGAGATTAGCGTGTAATTACATGGGAGATCAGCAAAAAAAAAAACAGGGGGGGGGTAGCAAGGCAGTCTAGGAGAAGTGGTGATGGGGGAGGAGGTGGTGTAGGCCTCGTCACAGGCCGACTGATTGTATGCTTTTAATCCTCGACCTCATTATCACCTCCAGGTCCGGCAGTGGCAGTAAATGAATCTATCTGCCAAATGTCAAATCTTCACACCTTCACCCTGGTAATCACCCCAAGGTGCAAATACAGAAGATAGAATGAGTGAAATGAAGGGAGGCAGACCGGGAGTATGGCCCCTGAATTTCATCAACACAAGCCCCATATTTCATCGTTATGAAAAGCGGCATGATATTTTATTTGTAATTAAATATAAATAATTAAATGTAATATTCTTTTTCTTTAAGGTCAAAAATCTAGATATTGTGCATATGGGATGTGAGGAGTCATTACTTAATTCACATTTGACATTTTGTTGTCCTGAAATACTGATATTTATTTAGGACAGATTTCAAGCAAAGAGAAAAAAAAAGATAATTAAAACACATTAAAAAGTTTTTGTAATCCCTGAAAAAGATGCAGATGCTTTTTTGATTATCTTTCTGCCAGCAAAGCTTGGGCCTGTGGAAAATGTTTGAGTTTTGTTTGCTTTAATTCACTATATTTGCATAATTTCATTACTTAATTTCATTATATTTGCTTAACGTTGATGTTGACGTTGCTGAAAAAGTTTACCAGTCTGTTTGGGCAGCTGCCCACACTGAGCAGAGACACTGAGGCACCAGCCAAGGTCGCCTCCTACACACTTCAGAAGGGTTAGACAGGACAGGTTTTTTATGTTCAGAATCATTCATTTTGTTTATTTGTCTGTCAGATGACAGTACACAAATCATTAATTTGTCTGGTGGCCTCAAAATGTCATCTGATTATTTACTTGTCACCATATGTAACCTGAACCTGTCAGCTTGTCATTAAATTTAATTTCTTTTTATTTCTTTAGAAACCTTAACCAATGAGATAATGGTATAACCATTGAATGAAGCAAGCCCCGGGCGAGGAGGAGCTGATACAGAGTATAAATAGGGACGTTTTGTGCTCTGTAGTCAATCTACTTTGTGAATCTGAAACAGATATTTTGTAATTTGTGAATTTTGCAGTAAATGTTACAACTGAAGAGACTTTAGAGATAAGGGAAACGCTGTACAGTAGGTGAAAGCTGGACCCACATGGGCACTGGGGAAAGTTCTCCCGCAGGCCTTTATTCTAACTGAATAAACTTTCTGCTGAACAGTAGCAGAAAGCTATATAGAAGATTTAGTTTTATAAATATCCATCAGAGATATTAAAACCAGAAAGACTGTAAAACACCAGACCTTCTAGTCTGAGAAACAAAATCTACCTACAAAGTCACTGTTGTTGGTCAACAGTGACTTCACTTCCAGCTATTACATTAGAAAATAAAACAAAGAAACCCAAATCAACTGTAATATTAACAGTATAAACTTAAAACAATGACAAAAACAAATGACATTTGAAGTTGTAAAAGTATTCAGGTATGGTAGTGATTAGTTACATGTCACCTCTGGATGAGGAAGGTAAATGCTGAAAGCCGTTGATTGTATTGCTGTATGGTTGCTGTGTAACGTGAAGACGGACCTGTTCTGTGTATTTTTTTTTTCAGAAGCAAGATAACCCCACATAACTACAGTATAACCACGGCACTACTATATTTTGCAAAATCAGGAAATGCTTGAATAGTAGTATTATTATTGCTTCTTACTTTAAACGAAGGATTCCATGCAGTGCACTACTGTACTGAGTGGGTTTCATGACGTTTGAACCTTTTTAAAAACTCTAGATTATTTTCATTCTTCCCAGAGAAAAACATACATATTGTAGACTTGCACTGCACTTTGCTTCCACTGTGACTGGACTTCCAGCTGCAGGACAATGACTCTGTGATGACTTGCAATATACTTCCAATGGATATGAGCCCTTTGGACAAATCCAACAAAATCTATGCTACCTTGAAAAACTATAATCATGCATTATTGAATTGGCAAGGATAGTGTGTAATAGAGAGATCCTAAACCCATTCTGCCTCTTGAATTATTAACTGAATTCAAATAACAGACAGAATAATTTTCTTAAAATACCTCAATCATTTTTCACAGAGCTTTAAAAAAGGGGTAAAACAACAGAAATGCAGTCCATTTGTCCTGCAGGTAGATCTGGATTTGAATGCAACAAACTATATGGACACTGGAAAACTGGTTGCCAACAGTGATGAGGGATGTGTTGCTGTTTTGGATAAATAACCAACACTGACGCTGTTTAATAGGAAAAAAAGTTGATAATGTTACAGTTTCTCCTCTGTAGCATGGTGGCACATTCCTCATAACCATGATATGAAAGACCTGGGTTTACTTGAAACCCCCTTCAGTCCCCTTTGGACCATTTCACCGGCATATCTGCATGTCTGAGCAACGAGCAGCAGAAGCATAGTTGGCTAAATGTTGTACTAAGACCACAGTAAAATATGATAATTAGTACAAATGGGATTCTTAGGAGGCTGTGTCATCAGTCTGACTGATCCATGATGTCAAACCAGCCAAGCAAATTCAATTAGGCCTGCAATTACTTGCTGGCGCTAGTGGAGACGTATTGGAAACGTTAAATATTGATGGAAACATAGATGCCACATTTGTTCATCCCCAAAGGTGAAAGCATCTCCTCAAGCTAATCACACATGCTAAGTACGAAGCCTGTCCATTCGTCACGCTGAGATCCAGGGCAGCTACACTGACTACTGTCATGAAGAGGCCACTTCTGCAAACACACTGCAGGTTTATTTAGCCTAGCTACAGTTTGTGATCTGATTTCTGGGACATGTTCTTTTTAATCCTGCAACTTACTTTTATAATGGTCAGTTTTAAAATAAAAGTATTCACACCATTTCTCATGACATCTCTTCTTCTTAAGGATTAGACATTTAAAAAAAATCTGCTCAGCCATATTTTAGACTCTGGAGGAGCCAAGGTCTTCTGATTTTAGTTTTTGTTATATTGTCTCATATTGTTAATGTATAACACTGTTGTGCTAAGAAAATAATAGTGGAGAGGTGTGAACAGGGTAGAGGTCACATGCATGCTCAGTTAATTCCATCTTAGACTGTAGACATGTAAGAAAGTTTAGTGCTTAGAGCTTGTTTCTGACAAAAAAAGTACCCACAATTGTGTGTGTTTTTGGACAACGATCGAAGCTTTAAAACCCCCAACAGCTGGAATGGATGGAAATACACTGAACAGGTGTTAAGCTGGTTTGTGTGTGGACTGTGACCTGGTGTCTAACAGTCAACCTGGACCCTGAGGCTAAACCAGTGGGTTAATACATTGCCATCCCCATTTTGAAATGGGGGGGCGGGGTGGCTGTGGCTCACAAGGTAGGGCAGTCGTCTCCTGACTAGCAAGTTGGTGGTTCGACTCCCGGTCTCCCCGCATGCCTAAGTGTCCCTGAGCAAGACGCTAACCCCCGAATTGCTCCCGGTGGCTTGATTAGCGCCATTGTGTGGCAGCTGTCGTCATTGGTGTGTGAATGTTCTGTGTGAATGGGTGGCTTTGGCCAGTGTAACACACTGTGGAAATGCGCTATATAAATACAGTCCATTTACCATAAATAACAGACATACCTGCTGTTAAATTTCTCAGGATGCTTCTCCCTCATAACATGGAAGCGATGTGCAATAGAGGCATCCTGAAAGAGAGAAGAGTTCAGATTGTGCAGTGTTAAGTTTTACTTTATCTTCTCAAACTTTTTGCCCAAATCACCATTCATCCTGGAGCCAGAGTCTAGGGGAAATTTTCAACTTCAAAGGTCCTGTTGCACCTCTACACTGTACTATGTGCAGCTTAGACATGTGTCAGTGTACAATTCTGGGATTCAATTTATATCCCGCTGATGTGAAGAAGTTAGTCAACACCCACAATAGAAATAGATTTATATTGCTTTAACATCCAAGGCAAACTCTCCCTCATTAACTAACTCTTCCAACTTCCCAAACTGTGTAGTTACACCCTGAATGCCACTCGTGTATATTTCTATAAGATGGAGAGAGCTGTGTGCACGAGGCAGCTGAGGGGCTGAGTCTTGGATGGAGAGGTATTGACAGAAGCCCTGATGAACAGCACGTCGTCTCCACACCGGCTAATTAATTAAACACACATTGTGAGCAATCACAGCTCCCAACTAACCTACAGGATGCTGCCGACACCCTGGCAACCATGTTGTCTTCCCCCATATCACATCTTCCTTTTCCATGTCACTCTCAACCTTTAACAGTGCAGTGATCTGTTGGAAGTTTACAGCAGTGGGGATGTCACCAGGTGGACTCGACTGAGGAAAGTGTCCCAAGCCTGAGATGATTTCACACTAAAGATCTAACTTATCTTTTAAGTGTACTTCATGGAAAACCAACCTTCTTCTGAAGCTAAACAAGCCATTTAATTACCATTTATTCCCACAATCCAAAGACATCCAGGTTAGGTTAACTGGTGACTCTGAACTTGTCTGTCTCTATGTGTGAACCCTGTGACACAGTGGCAGTCTGTTCAGGTACCTGTTCAAATTCTCAGTAAAACTTTTCAGTGGCTTTTTATTCATTGTATTAACCTGCATAATGGCTATTTAAATGTACTGCCGGGATGCAAAAAAGACGGCTGAGTAGTAAGGTTAATATACTGTATAATCATATAATCTTGTGCAAGAATGCTAAACAGTGTTTAATAAAAACACCAACGGGCATGAAAAATAAACATGCATAAGATTAGTTATGTCATGAAATTTGCAGACAACAGAACTAATGAACTATGGAGGGAGTAAAACACCAAAATATCTTTTAATTTACACCTCCAAGTCAGTATCAGCAGAAAGTGCTGGCAAGGCCTTTGTGAAAAACAGACAATCTGACAAACACAGCAAACTTGTCCAGCTCTTAAAACATCTCAAGGAAGAGTCAGAGAAAGTTGATCTCAGCTTTCTGGGCTTGCTCCCCCCCAGCAATCTGTTTTGACCGTCTCCATTTTGAGTGGCACTACTGGAACAGCAGCTACAGGGAGGACCCCCTGCTAGCTCTCACTACAAAAATTTAGGAGACGCCAAAAGAGAAAAATCAATAGAGCTTCTCTTGATGTCTGTTCAAGACGCTGTAAGCAGAAGACAAAGATTTCCGCAAGATCCCCACAGACTCACCTCACGCTTCCAAGCCAGAAAGGTGAGCTGGTGGATATATCTGAGAGTTTGTAACTTGATTTTCCTACAAACCGGACAATAGCTGCAAACAAGACAGCAAAAGCAGGTCGTCTCTCTTGGGTTTGGGGTTCTATTATCTGAAATAAGTGGAGTTGTGTAAACAGCAATTTCCAGAAACCTAGAGTGAATACACAACTTGGTCATTCTACTGTATGGCAGTGTACTATTTCTATACTTTGAGTGGTAACAGCTTTTAAAATAAACCATCTTAAACATGGTTAAATGGCATAAATGAACATAACAAAAGAGAATCTATTCATATTTTTCTATGTGGATATAAATCAAAATATGGCACATCATTCATTCATTCATTCACAAATACCTATAAGAGCCCTCAATATTAGCCTTGACATTGGCATTATTCAGAAAATTCCCAAAGTGATTTTTAAGTTACATTAAGAAAAACATTGGCACAATAAAATCCTTGAACATTTTTTTAAGTCTAACACTATTTTCTTCTTTACCTGTTTAATTATTCTGTGACCCTTTTATTTACTTTTGGACCCCCCTGGGGGTCCCAACCCCCATGTTGTGCACCAATGAGTGCTTTTCCACTAATATGGAACATAAAATAGCACAGAAGTATGCAACCTAGCATCAACTTCACATGTTGTTTTTACAGACTGTTCTTTTGGAGCTTTTGATTATATCACATGAGCTTACACATGTTGAAGTGTCCTTGGGCAAGACACTGAACCCCCAAGTTGCCCCCGATGGTTAGAGCCATCGGTGTGATTTGGTGCTGCAGATGGCTGCCTCGGTTCTGTACCAGAAACAAATTCCTTCCGTGTAACATACTTGGCCAAATAAAGGTGCTTATCCTTATCCTTCCTCAGCAGGTAGAGTCTGCCAAGATGTCATTGAACTGTAGCTGTTCAAAATTTGTTCCGAGCACTGTAAGCCAATAATTCCCTGATCCTGTGATAGCCTCAGAATATCCACTAAATGAAACTTTTGGTGAGACTGATTTTCCAAGTGCTACACATTTACTTTGGAAACATTTAAAAACTTGCCTCTCATCCAGAGCTGGACTGCGCATTGTTAAAACAGCCATAAGACCTAAAGAATACAGGACAAGTCAGCAACACCAGCGACACTCCATGACCCCTCGCGGCAGAGGGACGTCATCAGCTCACTCACTCGTTCTCTCCCCCAGCTGCCCTCAAATAATTACCAATGTAAAAATCTGGCACCCAAATTAATACAAGACATGTGTAATGTCATCTCATAGCTCAAAGTTTAGTCCAATTATGAGTGGGCCCCAGCAGTCTGATGTGCCTTTCGCTATGAGGGAGAGTAATAGCTTTGACAGGAGACCCAGGGTCATTAGGGCGACTGACTGCATTATGGTAGCGGAGTGCGCTCAGTGATTAGTTCTGTCTCTCACCCCTGGCCCTGATTGAGATCATTACACTTCACGTCACTTCCACATCCTCCCAGAGGGATGGCTCCATTAATTCTCAGTCCAAGTGGGCTGTGGCCGAAGGTTGGGCTCGAAAAATTTGCAAAAAAGAAAAAAAAAAAAAAGATGGTCCTTTGTAATGGAAGAATTACCTGGGCTGTGGGACCGAAATGACATGGAAAATGAAGTTTTGTCATGGGATTCTTTTTCTTCATTAGTCACCGACAATGATTTGAGTCTGAGCAATCGGACAAATATATATAAGATTTAGACTTCTCTTTAGGTGACTGTTGATTGAAGCACATGTTGAGAGTGACACTCACCATCTTTGGTGGCTGCTACTGCGGATTTCCCCAATATCATTAGAGAAACAATCTACTCTTCATCTGCATAATCTCTAAAGTAATTATTAGCTTGACTTGTCGCATAATCTTTATTGTCATTTTTTTTCATTGAACGGAAAGCAAAACATATTCAATGTAAAATGTGTCAAAAAATATTAACACACTCAAATCCATAGAGAGCTCAAAGTCTTTTAATCCCCCACAAACAACTTCATTTGTTGCTGCCACACCTGCTGCGTACTAATCCCACTAACAGAGCAAAGACAGCGGGGTTGTAACGACTTTATCAACCAGCCCGGACGAAGGTGTTCACAAACTGGTTTGTTCAGCAAAAAGGAACCGGCCGATCACACTAAAGCATCAAACTTCATTATTTCTGGTGTATTTCAATATTAGTTCACATCATGTGGTGAAGAGTATTAAAGAGAAAGATAGCCGATGCATTAGAAACACCTGCCTCCTGAGTCAAAAGTGACACGAGGAGACTCATTCATACCTTCACATCTGGACTACTGTAACTCACATCTTCTGTCTCCTTTTCTAAAACTCTGTAGCTATTCTTACATGTGTGTTTGTAGTGCGTGTTTTTACAGTCTTAGCTGATGCTGTTAAGTCTCTGGTGGTCCCAAGGTCCCACCTACTGACACTGTTTTCCTTTTAAGTTATGTTTACATTCTTACCAAAACTGTATGCTACTGTGAGGCCTAAAAAACAGGCTAATTTCACTTAAACATCTGTAATTCACATTTAAAATAGGCTTAAAGCTGCGTTGTTCACTGTGCATCCCTGTTTATGTTGAGAAGTCGTCTTCTTCTTCTCTGCCTTATCTGAGAAATTAGTTTAGACTCTTTGTTAAAATGGATGAAACTGAGAAATATTGTACACTGGTCTCTGTGAAGGGAAGCATTCAGCGGCTATAGTGGTGCCATCACTCCTACAGCGGTGAGGCTGTTGAATTTGTCTAAAAAAGATTTTCTCCAACTTGTCCTCACAACCACAGTTTTCACTCTTTTTACTTAAGTCTTTAACTGAATGGTCGACACATTTGTGCTCTTCCTGACAGTAGAACTATGGAAACACACAGATTCACAAAAGATGCACAGTGAGCTGCAGAGTAACACGAGTGCCAACCAAGAGCTGCACTCCTGTGTACACAGTGTTAGGCAGGTGGTCATATATGTTATGGCTGATCGGTGGATACTGCTGCCACCCGGGAGATGATACTGCCAACCTAGATTCACTAAAAATAGATTATATTTTCATTTGTTCTACAAGACATTACATTTTTAAACAAGTAGTTGGCCTGGGCAGGGGTTGATCCTGATTATTTGTAATTTTGTCTTATTGGTGCATGGTATGTCTATGACTGATGTGATGAAATGCCTCGTGACTGTCCAGCAAAGTCAATTTCCCCATGTGGACAAATTAAGTATGTCTTTTTCTTGTGGTGTAAACTATATGAATTCATGAACCAGCCTTTTGGTACACACTCATTTTGCCTTTTTAAAATAGCATATAAATAACTTGGCTGTCCAAAAGAAGCTCTGACCCCCGGTCTGTCACAAATTTCCAAAATCCAAATACAAATGTTTGAAACAAAAGATGATGTAACATTTTACAGTTTTGTGTTGTTTTTTTTTTGATATTTTAATATTAGGATGACTGATCAGAGATTTATTTCTCCGCTGTTACCACTTTCCCCTGAACACATCACCCTGTGTTCAGCACTGTAGACAGATCACAGCCATTGTTCTCCTTTATCACAATGTTAACAAGACCTGTCCTCTAATATCCCCTAATATCATCATTAGGGGCCCAGGCTGGAGGTGTTATTCAACTAGCATTTGTAAGGCCATGCATCACTTATGTCCCTGCCACAGTCAGTCTGATCTCACAACATCCAGTGGCTCCCTCCAATGCCACCTGCAAATGTCAATTACCATATTTCCCCCTGACATTTATCAGTAATGCCTAACATGAGCCACGTGAAATCAGTGTCATTATCCTGGAGATGGACAGGAGGGTGCTGATGGCTGTGTAACACCATGCAGATACACAACAAGGCTTGTTTATCGATCAGAGGTGGTTGAAGCTTGAGCACATCTCAATAAAGGCCTAACCAGAATGTGATCAAAACAAATAAATGGACTGATTAGGCTGCTACTGCAGGTGCTGGGTGAGGTTTTGCTATTCAACCTTTAATAATAAACCCAAGAGTTACTGACAGAGTTTATTTTTCAGCACATCAGTCTACACTGCAGTGGCTCTTGTCTTTGTTCTGTTTGTATTTTGGTTCAGCTATTGGCACCTCTGCAATTCTGCAACAGACTCCATGTCGCCGTGATTAAACCTAACTTTGGTGTGAAGAGTTTCAAAAGGTGCCATATGCTTCTTCCAACAGCAGTGCACAAGTGTGCCATTACTGCAACCCTGCAGTCACAGTCACGTATGCTGTGCCACTGTTCTGTGTTCATAGATCGCTGTGGTTATTTTGGCTCTTGTTATCATTTTTATTAATCTGATACCAGCCTGCTTTAAAAGAGGTGCAAAGTTACAGTAAGACACCCGCAAGTGCTATTTTAACTGTTCTGTGATGGCACAACAATTAATAAGATATAAATACTTTAAAGGAGTCAATCACATTGTCAGGGAATAAAAGGGGAAAAATGTTTTCAACAAGCAGACCAACTTCATCTTCACAATACCAGAAATGTTCATTTTTAGCAAACAAAGTGAATGAAAATTGCAGCTTTGTCTGTTTTTACATATAGCCGTTAAACCAAAACCACAGTAGTGCTTAACTGTGTTAAACTTTTGTCTTTGGTATTTATAGTCTTATTTGTATTGTTTTTAACATTTTAGCACATTATCGGCTTTTTGTAATTGCTTTGTAGTTATATTTTGTGTTGTACTCTACTTTAATTTTTGCTTTTCTTTCCTGTTTGTTGGGACCCTTAACTCCAGATTTACTGACTAACAGTAAAGGAGAAAGACATTCTAGTTTATTTCTATTTAAAAACATCTGGGTATTTTTCAGTGAAAAATCAGTTTTAAAAATGAAATTACAAGT